>NW_028259384.1:7500-25000 GCF_977971745.1 Zootermopsis nevadensis | reverse complement strand
ACAATTAAGCTAGGTTCGAACCCAGGACGGAGTCCGGACCGAGTCCCCGCGATTAAGAACGCGGTCCCCCGCCCGCCCGCCCGCCCGCCCGCCCACACACGCCAGATCTCCGTCCTGCCCCCACCCCCACCCCCGTCCTGACACTACGACCCCGGGTCAAGTGCGGCGTGTCCCGAACCGGCAGGAGGCCTCATACTTGCCGATTGCCGGTTCGGCCGCGCACTCGGACCTGCTCCCAAAGTCCTCCCCATAGTAGGTCTGGACCCCCCTTATCTCAGCATTTGTCTTGCGCGGGCGGAAGGCGATTTTCTCCCCGACGAGAGGCTTGCCGGCCGCCAAGGCCCGGGACGTCTGCGGCAAAAGTCCGACGGCGCGTGGTAGCTCAGAAGGCTGTTTCGGTGAAAGAGTCCTGCGGTAATGGCGCCTTCTTAATAATAGTAACTTGAATAAAAATAACATAAGACAACACGAATAACGGGAGTAGAAGAAGAAGAATTAGGGAGGAAGAAAGCGTAATATAGTGAAGTAGATGGTTTTGTATTCTTATGAGTTGTTTGATTTTGAGTGAGTGAGTGGGATGTGTTGTTTTGGTTGCGTCCTATGTTTTTCTTTTATGGTTCTGTTGTGTCTTATTCTTTTTGTTGTGCCCTCTAATTATTCTTTTTCTGTCTCACTGTGTTGATGTATCGCATTGTTTTGTTGTGTCTTATGTTCTTGTACCTTATTGTAGGTCACTGCCACCGGGGATAAAATCATTTGCAGTCAATAACAAATAATAAAAATAATAATATGGTTAAGTATTTGTAAATCATTAAAATTGGGCTTGCGGTGCCCCGTCTCGAAAGAAATCATCGTATAGCCGTTAACGCATTAAAAGTAAGTCATGTAAGAGACTACGCCTGTGTTTGATGGGTTGTATTGGGACGGTCGCTTCCTGAGGCCAATTCAGACGGCGAGTATAGTTACGGGGCTGCTTCGAAGCACGAGACCGTGCCGTGATAGCGCCTTCCTAAGAATAAGAAATAGAACGAATATAACTTCAGCGGCTAAGTCCGAAATATTCCAAAATGCAGTAAAATATTCTTAATTGAAAAAAAATGGGCTTGCTGTGCACAATAATGCCGTTAATTGTCTAAAAATAAATTTCCGAAATTTAACTCAAAAGTCATGGCTCTGCGGCTATGTCCCGTGGTGCTTGGAACTTGAAATCAGTTCTGCGGCTATGTCCGACCGTGCGTGTTAGTTGAGTCGCTTCAGCGGCTAAGTCCGAAAATTTCCAAAATGCAGAAAAATATACATAATTAAAGAAAGTTGGCCTTGCTGTGCTTAATAATATCGTTAATAGATTAAAAATAAATTTCCGCTGTGTTAGGTGGGCCTTACTTGGACGGTACGAATTCTGCGGCTATGTCCCGTGGTGCGTGGTACTTGAAACCAGTTCTGCGGCTATGTCCGACCGTGCGTGTTAGTTGAGTCGCTTCAGCGGCTAAGTCCAAAAAATTTCCAAAATGCAGAAAAATACACATAATTGAAGAAAATTGGGCTTGCTGTGCTTAATAAAATCGTTAATAGATTAAAAATAAATTACCGCTGTGTTAGGTGGGCCTTACTTGGACGGTACGAATTCTGCGGCTATGTCCCGTGGTGCGTGGTACTTGAAATCAGTTCTGCGGCTATGTCCCACCGTGCGTGTTACTTGAGTCGCTTCAGCGGCTAAGTCCGAAAATTTCCAAAATGCAGAAAAATATACATAATTGAAGAAAGTTGGCCTTGCTGTGCTTAATAATATCGTTAATAGATTAAAAATAAATTTCCGCTGTGTTAGGTGGGCCTTACTTGGACGGTACGAATTCTGCGGCTATGTCCCGTGGTGCGTGGTACTTGAAACCAGTTCTGCGGCTATGTCCGACCGTGCGTGTTAGTTGAGTCGCTTCAGCGGCTAAGTCCAAAAAATTTCCAAAATGCAGAAAAATACACATAATTGAAGAAAATTGGGCTTGCTGTGCTTAATAAAATCGTTAATAGATTAAAAATAAATTACCGCTGTGTTAGGTGGGCCTTACTTGGACGGTACGAATTCTGCGGCTATGTCCCGTGGTGCGTGGTACTTGAAATCAGTTCTGCGGCTATGTCCCACCGTGCGTGTTACTTGAGTCGCTTCAGCGGCTAAGTCCGAAAATTTCCAAAATGCAGAAAAATATTCATAATTGAAGAAAGTTGGCCTTGCTGTGCATAGTAATGCCGTTAATTGACTAAAAATAAATTTCCGCTGTGTTAGCTGGGCCTTACTTGGACGGTACGAATTCTGCGGCTATGTCCCGTGGTGCGTGGTACTTGAAACCAGTTCTGCGGCTATGTCCGACCGTGCGTGTTAGTTGAGTCGCTTCAGCGGCTAAGTCCAAAAAATTTCCAAAATGCAGAAAAATACACATAATTGAAGAAAATTGGGCTTGCTGTGCATAGTAATGCCGTTAATTGACTAAAAATAAATTTCCGCTGTGTTAGCTGGGCCTTACTTGGACGGTACGAATTCTGCGGCTATGTCCCGTGGTGCGTGGTACTTGAAACCAGTTCTGCGGCTATGTCCGACCGTGCGTGTTAGTTGAGTCGCTTCAGCGGCTAAGTCCAAAAAATTTCCAAAATGCAGAAAAATACACATAATTGAAGAAAATTGGGCTTGCTGTGCATAGTAATGCCGTTAATTGACTAAAAATAAATTTCCGCTGTGTTAGGTGGGCCTTACTTGGACGGTACGAATTCTGCGGCTATGTCCCGTGGTGCGTGGTACTTGAAACCAGTTCTGCGGCTATGTCCCACCGTGCGTGTTACTTGAGTCGCTTCAGCGGCTAAGTCCGAAAATTTCCAAAATGCAGAAAAATATACATAATTGAAGAAAGTTGGCCTTGCTGTGCTTAATAATATCGTTAATAGATTAAAAATAAATTTCCGCTGTGTTAGCTGGGCCTTACTTGGACGGTACGAATTCTGCGGCTATGTCCCGTGGTGCGTGGTACTTGAAACCAGTTCTGCGGCTATGTCCGACCGTGCGTGTTAGTTGAGTCGCTTCAGCGGCTAAGTCCAAAAAATTTCCAAAATGCAGAAAAATACACATAATTGAAGAAAATTGGGCTTGCTGTGCTTAATAAAATCGTTAATAGATTAAAAATAAATTACCGCTGTGTTAGGTGGGCCTTACTTGGACGGTACGAATTCTGCGGCTATGTCCCGTGGTGCGTGGTACTTGAAATCAGTTCTGCGGCTATGTCCCACCGTGCGTGTTACTTGAGTCGCTTCAGCGGCTAAGTCCGAAAATTTCCAAAATGCAGAAAAATATTCATAATTGAAGAAAGTTGGCCTTGCTGTGCATAGTAATGCCGTTAATTGACTAAAAATAAATTTCCGCTGTGTTAGCTGGGCCTTACTTGGACGGTACGAATTCTGCGGCTATGTCCCGTGGTGCGTGGTACTTGAAACCAGTTCTGCGGCTATGTCCGACCGTGCGTGTTAGTTGAGTCGCTTCAGCGGCTAAGTCCAAAAAATTTCCAAAATGCAGAAAAATACACATAATTGAAGAAAATTGGGCTTGCTGTGCATAGTAATGCCGTTAATTGACTAAAAATAAATTTCCGCTGTGTTAGCTGGGCCTTACTTGGACGGTACGAATTCTGCGGCTATGTCCCGTGGTGCGTGGTACTTGAAACCAGTTCTGCGGCTATGTCCGACCGTGCGTGTTAGTTGAGTCGCTTCAGCGGCTAAGTCCAAAAAATTTCCAAAATGCAGAAAAATACACATAATTGAAGAAAATTGGGCTTGCTGTGCATAGTAATGCCGTTAATTGACTAAAAATAAATTTCCGCTGTGTTAGGTGGGCCTTACTTGGACGGTACGAATTCTGCGGCTATGTCCCGTGGTGCGTGGTACTTGAAACCAGTTCTGCGGCTATGTCCCACCGTGCGTGTTACTTGAGTCGCTTCAGCGGCTAAGTCCGAAAATTTCCAAAATGCAGAAAAATATACATAATTGAAGAAAGTTGGCCTTGCTGTGCTTAATAATATCGTTAATAGATTAAAAATAAATTTCCGCTGTGTTAGCTGGGCCTTACTTGGACGGTACGAATTCTGCGGCTATGTCCCGTGGTGCGTGGTACTTGAAACCAGTTCTGCGGCTATGTCCGACCGTGCGTGTTAGTTGAGTCGCTCCAGCGGCTAAGTCCGAAACAAAACATAATGTAGTCGAATATCCATAATTGAAGAAAATTGGGCTTGCTGTGTGCATCATAATGCCGTTAATTGACTAAAAATAAATTTCCGCTGTTTTACTCGGACGTCGGGGTTCTGCGGCTATGTCCCAAGGCGCGTGGTACGTGAAAGGGGTCTAGCTCTGCGGCTAAGTCCCACCGTGCGTGGTACTTGAATGGTCGTTCCAGCGGCTAAGTCCCACGGTGCGTGGTAGTTGCTGGATGGCGCGTGGTAGGTGTTGGCCGGCCTCGGCGGCCACTTAAGAGAGTCAAAACTATAGATCTTCGCTGCCACTCACCCGCGGGGGCTGGGGAATCCCTCCAGCCCGCCAGCGCCCCTCCCCCGCGGGGGGGTGGGGGGGCCGGAGTGACTTCGCGGGGTCTCGAAGCCGGGACCGTAGCGCACGCCCTGAGCGGAACAGGGCACGCCGCTGGCGGGGTTCGAACCCAGGACCTTCTTCGGCCATGCAGCAGCGACCCGATTTCTTGGTGTAGGGCGCCGTGGAGGCACGCGGCGTCCCAGAATCCCCGAAGCGAGGTTCGAACCCAGGAACGTCATAGGCCCCTCGCGGCTGCAGCAGCGACGAGCTTGCGTGGCGTAGGGCGCCGTGGTGGCAGGCGAGCATCGAACCGAGGACTGAGTCCTCGAGGCTGGCCGGAGAACACAGGAGCGTCGTCATCGTCCTCGCGGCGGCGGCGTAGGGCGCCGTGGTGGCCCGCGGCATCTCAGGTGGGCCTAAAACAATTAAGCTAGGTTCGAACCCAGGACGGAGTCCGGACCGAGTCCCCGCGATTAAGAACGCGGTCCCCCGCCCGCCCGCCCGCCCGCCCGCCCACACACGCCAGATCTCCGTCCTGCCCCCACCCCCACCCCCGTCCTGACACTACGACCCCGGGTCAAGTGCGGCGTGTCCCGAACCGGCAGGAGGCCTCATACTTGCCGATTGCCGGTTCGGCCGCGCACTCGGACCTGCTCCCAAAGTCCTCCCCATAGTAGGTCTGGACCCCCCTTATCTCAGCATTTGTCTTGCGCGGGCGGAAGGCGATTTTCTCCCCGACGAGAGGCTTGCCGGCCGCCAAGGCCCGGGACGTCTGCGGCAAAAGTCCGACGGCGCGTGGTAGCTCAGAAGGCTGTTTCGGTGAAAGAGTCCTGCGGTAATGGCGCCTTCTTAATAATAGTAACTTGAATAAAAATAACATAAGACAACACGAATAACGGGAGTAGAAGAAGAAGAATTAGGGAGGAAGAAAGCGTAATATAGTGAAGTAGATGGTTTTGTATTCTTATGAGTTGTTTGATTTTGAGTGAGTGAGTGGGATGTGTTGTTTTGGTTGCGTCCTATGTTTTTCTTTTATGGTTCTGTTGTGTCTTATTCTTTTTGTTGTGCCCTCTAATTATTCTTTTTCTGTCTCACTGTGTTGATGTATCGCATTGTTTTGTTGTGTCTTATGTTCTTGTACCTTATTGTAGGTCACTGCCACCGGGGATAAAATCATTTGCAGTCAATAACAAATAATAAAAATAATAATATGGTTAAGTATTTGTAAATCATTAAAATTGGGCTTGCGGTGCCCCGTCTCGAAAGAAATCATCGTATAGCCGTTAACGCATTAAAAGTAAGTCATGTAAGAGACTACGCCTGTGTTTGATGGGTTGTATTGGGACGGTCGCTTCCTGAGGCCAATTCAGACGGCGAGTATAGTTACGGGGCTGCTTCGAAGCACGAGACCGTGCCGTGATAGCGCCTTCCTAAGAATAAGAAATAGAACGAATATAACTTCAGCGGCTAAGTCCGAAATATTCCAAAATGCAGTAAAATATTCTTAATTGAAAAAAAATGGGCTTGCTGTGCACAATAATGCCGTTAATTGTCTAAAAATAAATTTCCGAAATTTAACTCAAAAGTCATGGCTCTGCGGCTATGTCCCGTGGTGCTTGGAACTTGAAATCAGTTCTGCGGCTATGTCCGACCGTGCGTGTTAGTTGAGTCGCTTCAGCGGCTAAGTCCGAAAATTTCCAAAATGCAGAAAAATATACATAATTAAAGAAAGTTGGCCTTGCTGTGCTTAATAATATCGTTAATAGATTAAAAATAAATTTCCGCTGTGTTAGGTGGGCCTTACTTGGACGGTACGAATTCTGCGGCTATGTCCCGTGGTGCGTGGTACTTGAAACCAGTTCTGCGGCTATGTCCGACCGTGCGTGTTAGTTGAGTCGCTTCAGCGGCTAAGTCCAAAAAATTTCCAAAATGCAGAAAAATACACATAATTGAAGAAAATTGGGCTTGCTGTGCTTAATAAAATCGTTAATAGATTAAAAATAAATTACCGCTGTGTTAGGTGGGCCTTACTTGGACGGTACGAATTCTGCGGCTATGTCCCGTGGTGCGTGGTACTTGAAATCAGTTCTGCGGCTATGTCCCACCGTGCGTGTTACTTGAGTCGCTTCAGCGGCTAAGTCCGAAAATTTCCAAAATGCAGAAAAATATACATAATTGAAGAAAGTTGGCCTTGCTGTGCTTAATAATATCGTTAATAGATTAAAAATAAATTTCCGCTGTGTTAGGTGGGCCTTACTTGGACGGTACGAATTCTGCGGCTATGTCCCGTGGTGCGTGGTACTTGAAACCAGTTCTGCGGCTATGTCCGACCGTGCGTGTTAGTTGAGTCGCTTCAGCGGCTAAGTCCAAAAAATTTCCAAAATGCAGAAAAATACACATAATTGAAGAAAATTGGGCTTGCTGTGCTTAATAAAATCGTTAATAGATTAAAAATAAATTACCGCTGTGTTAGGTGGGCCTTACTTGGACGGTACGAATTCTGCGGCTATGTCCCGTGGTGCGTGGTACTTGAAATCAGTTCTGCGGCTATGTCCCACCGTGCGTGTTACTTGAGTCGCTTCAGCGGCTAAGTCCGAAAATTTCCAAAATGCAGAAAAATATTCATAATTGAAGAAAGTTGGCCTTGCTGTGCATAGTAATGCCGTTAATTGACTAAAAATAAATTTCCGCTGTGTTAGCTGGGCCTTACTTGGACGGTACGAATTCTGCGGCTATGTCCCGTGGTGCGTGGTACTTGAAACCAGTTCTGCGGCTATGTCCGACCGTGCGTGTTAGTTGAGTCGCTTCAGCGGCTAAGTCCAAAAAATTTCCAAAATGCAGAAAAATACACATAATTGAAGAAAATTGGGCTTGCTGTGCATAGTAATGCCGTTAATTGACTAAAAATAAATTTCCGCTGTGTTAGCTGGGCCTTACTTGGACGGTACGAATTCTGCGGCTATGTCCCGTGGTGCGTGGTACTTGAAACCAGTTCTGCGGCTATGTCCGACCGTGCGTGTTAGTTGAGTCGCTTCAGCGGCTAAGTCCAAAAAATTTCCAAAATGCAGAAAAATACACATAATTGAAGAAAATTGGGCTTGCTGTGCATAGTAATGCCGTTAATTGACTAAAAATAAATTTCCGCTGTGTTAGGTGGGCCTTACTTGGACGGTACGAATTCTGCGGCTATGTCCCGTGGTGCGTGGTACTTGAAACCAGTTCTGCGGCTATGTCCCACCGTGCGTGTTACTTGAGTCGCTTCAGCGGCTAAGTCCGAAAATTTCCAAAATGCAGAAAAATATACATAATTGAAGAAAGTTGGCCTTGCTGTGCTTAATAATATCGTTAATAGATTAAAAATAAATTTCCGCTGTGTTAGCTGGGCCTTACTTGGACGGTACGAATTCTGCGGCTATGTCCCGTGGTGCGTGGTACTTGAAACCAGTTCTGCGGCTATGTCCGACCGTGCGTGTTAGTTGAGTCGCTTCAGCGGCTAAGTCCAAAAAATTTCCAAAATGCAGAAAAATACACATAATTGAAGAAAATTGGGCTTGCTGTGCTTAATAAAATCGTTAATAGATTAAAAATAAATTACCGCTGTGTTAGGTGGGCCTTACTTGGACGGTACGAATTCTGCGGCTATGTCCCGTGGTGCGTGGTACTTGAAATCAGTTCTGCGGCTATGTCCCACCGTGCGTGTTACTTGAGTCGCTTCAGCGGCTAAGTCCGAAAATTTCCAAAATGCAGAAAAATATTCATAATTGAAGAAAGTTGGCCTTGCTGTGCATAGTAATGCCGTTAATTGACTAAAAATAAATTTCCGCTGTGTTAGCTGGGCCTTACTTGGACGGTACGAATTCTGCGGCTATGTCCCGTGGTGCGTGGTACTTGAAACCAGTTCTGCGGCTATGTCCGACCGTGCGTGTTAGTTGAGTCGCTTCAGCGGCTAAGTCCAAAAAATTTCCAAAATGCAGAAAAATACACATAATTGAAGAAAATTGGGCTTGCTGTGCATAGTAATGCCGTTAATTGACTAAAAATAAATTTCCGCTGTGTTAGCTGGGCCTTACTTGGACGGTACGAATTCTGCGGCTATGTCCCGTGGTGCGTGGTACTTGAAACCAGTTCTGCGGCTATGTCCGACCGTGCGTGTTAGTTGAGTCGCTTCAGCGGCTAAGTCCAAAAAATTTCCAAAATGCAGAAAAATACACATAATTGAAGAAAATTGGGCTTGCTGTGCATAGTAATGCCGTTAATTGACTAAAAATAAATTTCCGCTGTGTTAGGTGGGCCTTACTTGGACGGTACGAATTCTGCGGCTATGTCCCGTGGTGCGTGGTACTTGAAACCAGTTCTGCGGCTATGTCCCACCGTGCGTGTTACTTGAGTCGCTTCAGCGGCTAAGTCCGAAAATTTCCAAAATGCAGAAAAATATACATAATTGAAGAAAGTTGGCCTTGCTGTGCTTAATAATATCGTTAATAGATTAAAAATAAATTTCCGCTGTGTTAGCTGGGCCTTACTTGGACGGTACGAATTCTGCGGCTATGTCCCGTGGTGCGTGGTACTTGAAACCAGTTCTGCGGCTATGTCCGACCGTGCGTGTTAGTTGAGTCGCTTCAGCGGCTAAGTCCAAAAAATTTCCAAAATGCAGAAAAATACACATAATTGAAGAAAATTGGGCTTGCTGTGCTTAATAAAATCGTTAATAGATTAAAAATAAATTACCGCTGTGTTAGGTGGGCCTTACTTGGACGGTACGAATTCTGCGGCTATGTCCCGTGGTGCGTGGTACTTGAAACCAGTTCTGCGGCTATGTCCGACCGTGCGTGTTAGTTGAGTCGCTTCAGCGGCTAAGTCCAAAAAATTTCCAAAATGCAGAAAAATACACATAATTGAAGAAAATTGGGCTTGCTGTGCATAGTAATGCCGTTAATTGACTAAAAATAAATTTCCGCTGTGTTAGCTGGGCCTTACTTGGACGGTACGAATTCTGCGGCTATGTCCCGTGGTGCGTGGTACTTGAAACCAGTTCTGCGGCTATGTCCGACCGTGCGTGTTAGTTGAGTCGCTTCAGCGGCTAAGTCCGAAAATTTCCAAAATGCAGAAAAATATTCATAATTGAAGAAAGTTGGCCTTGCTGTGCATAGTAATGCCGTTAATTGACTAAAAATAAATTTCCGCTGTGTTAGCTGGGCCTTACTTGGACGGTACGAATTCTGCGGCTATGTCCCGTGGTGCGTGGTACTTGAAACCAGTTCTGCGGCTATGTCCGACCGTGCGTGTTAGTTGAGTCGCTTCAGCGGCTAAGTCCAAAAAATTTCCAAAATGCAGAAAAATACACATAATTGAAGAAAATTGGGCTTGCTGTGCATAGTAATGCCGTTAATTGACTAAAAATAAATTTCCGCTGTGTTAGGTGGGCCTTACTTGGACGGTACGAATTCTGCGGCTATGTCCCGTGGTGCGTGGTACTTGAAACCAGTTCTGCGGCTATGTCCCACCGTGCGTGTTACTTGAGTCGCTTCAGCGGCTAAGTCCGAAAATTTCCAAAATGCAGAAAAATATACATAATTGAAGAAAGTTGGCCTTGCTGTGCTTAATAATATCGTTAATAGATTAAAAATAAATTTCCGCTGTGTTAGGTGGGCCTTACTTGGACGGTACGAATTCTGCGGCTATGTCCCGTGGTGCGTGGTACTTGAAACCAGTTCTGCGGCTATGTCCGACCGTGCGTGTTAGTTGAGTCGCTTCAGCGGCTAAGTCCAAAAAATTTCCAAAATGCAGAAAAATACACATAATTGAAGAAAATTGGGCTTGCTGTGCATAGTAATGCCGTTAATTGACTAAAAATAAATTTCCGCTGTGTTAGCTGGGCCTTACTTGGACGGTACGAATTCTGCGGCTATGTCCCGTGGTGCGTGGTACTTGAAACCAGTTCTGCGGCTATGTCCCACCGTGCGTGTTACTTGAGTCGCTTCAGCGGCTAAGTCCGAAAATTTCCAAAATGCAGAAAAATATACATAATTGAAGAAAGTTGGCCTTGCTGTGCTTAATAATATCGTTAATAGATTAAAAATAAATTTCCGCTGTGTTAGGTGGGCCTTACTTGGACGGTACGAATTCTGCGGCTATGTCCCGTGGTGCGTGGTACTTGAAACCAGTTCTGCGGCTATGTCCGACCGTGCGTGTTAGTTGAGTCGCTTCAGCGGCTAAGTCCAAAAAATTTCCAAAATGCAGAAAAATACACATAATTGAAGAAAATTGGGCTTGCTGTGCATAGTAATGCCGTTAATTGACTAAAAATAAATTTCCGCTGTGTTAGCTGGGCCTTACTTGGACGGTACGAATTCTGCGGCTATGTCCCGTGGTGCGTGGTACTTGAAACCAGTTCTGCGGCTATGTCCCACCGTGCGTGTTACTTGAGTCGCTTCAGCGGCTAAGTCCGAAAATTTCTAAAGTGCAGAAAAATATTAAATAAAGCGGTTATATAAGTAAGTATGTGTATGTATTCTAACATATACAAAATTTAGTATGATCGGAAATGATTAAGGAAGAGAAAAACTTAATTAAAATTTCTGGCGGCAGCCGAAGGGCCATCCGCCGGTGTCCGCGGCTCTGCCTCTTCCGTGACTGACGAATGCTGAGATAAGGGGGGTCCAGACTATAGTATATGAGCTTGGCGAGCGAGGCTCTCCTCGAGCAGGGGGAAGTCTGAGATTGGACTACCGGCCGCCGGGGACACTGTCGCCGGCAGGCCATTCGCGCTTCCGCCCCGCGTTGGCTGAGGCAGTTTAGGGCAAGAGTGGCACAAGTGCACCGACCGCCGTGTCCTTTGGGGTCGGCGCCCGTCACCCCGCTCAGTGGCCGGCGAAGACCGGCCGAGTCTCGGGTTCGAGTCGGCACAGGACACTGAGTGCAAGAGTGACACAAGTAACGGCGTTCACGGGCGGCCTCTGGGAGATTGCCCTCAGTACCACCGGGCAACGCGGGGGACTGCAGGCCTCGACCCGCGCCGCTCGATCCCCGTTTAGGGCAAGAGTGGCACAAGTGCACCGACCGCCGTGTCCTTTGGGGTCGGCGCCCGTCACCCCGCTCAGTGGCCGGCGAAGACTGGTCGAGTCTCGGGTTCGAGTCGGCACTCGAGCCTGAGTGCAAGAGTGGCACAAGTGATGGTCTTCACGGGCGGCCTCTGGGAAGCTGCCCCTAGTACCAGCGGACAACAGCGAGGGACTGCAGGCCTCGGCCCGCGCTACTTGCGACCGTTTAGGGCAAGAGGGGCACAAGTGTATCGACCGCCGTGTAATTTGTGGTCAACCCGCGCTGTTGCCTGCGAAGACCGGCCGAGTCTCGGGTTCGAGTCGGCACAGGGCACTGAGTGCAAGAGTGACACAAGTAACGGCCTTCACGGGCGGCCTCTGGGAGATTGCCCTCAGTACCACCGGGCAACGCGGGGGACTGCAGGCCTCGTCCCGCGCCGCTCGATCCCCGTTTAGGGCAAGAGTGGCACATGTGCACCGATCGCCGTCTTCAACGGGGTCGGCGCCCGTCAACCCGCGCAGTGGCCGGCGGAGGCTCCGGTTCGAGTCGGCACTCGATTCCGAGTGCAAGAGTGGCACACGTGACGGCCTTCACGGGCGGCCTCTGGGAAGCTGCACTTAGTACCAGCGGACAACCGCGGGGGAATGCTTTCCTCGGCCCGGTGTACTTGCAACCGTTTAGTGCAAGTGGGGCACAAATGCACCGACCGCCGAGTCCATCGGGGTTGGCGCACGTCAACACGCGCGGTGTCCGGCGGAGGCTCGGGCTCGAGTCGGCCCTCGACTACGAGTGCAAGAGTGGCACATGTGACGGCCTTTACAGGTGGCTTCTGTGAGCCGGCCCTTAGTACCAGCGTGCATCCGCGGGAGACTGAAGACCTCTCCCCGCGCTGCTCGAACCCCGTTTAGGGCAAGAGGGGCACATGTGCACCGATCGCCGTCTTCATCGGGGACGGCGCCCGTCAACCCACGCAGTGGCCGGCGGAGGCTCCGGTTCGAGTCGGCACTCGATTCCGAGTGCAAGAGCGGCACACGTGACGGCCTTCACGGGCGGCCTCTGGGAAGCTGCACTTAGAACCAGCGCGCATCCGCCGGGGGACTGCTGGCCTCGGCCCGCTCTACTTGCAACCGTTTAGGGCAAGTGGAGCACAAGTGCACCGACCGCCGTGTCCATCGGGGTTGGCGCACGTCATCACGCGCGGTGTCCGGCGGAGACTCGGGCTCGAGTCGGCACTCATCTACGAGTGCAAGAGTGGCACATGTGAAGGCCTTAACGGGCGGCCTCTGGGAAGCTGCACTTAGAACGAGCGCGCATCCGCCGGGGACTGAATTCCTCTCCCCGCGCTGCTCGAACCCCGTTTAGGGCATGGGGGGCACATGTGCACCGATCGCCGTCTTCATCGGGGTCGGCGCCCGTCAACCCACGCAGTGGCCGGCGGAGGCTCCGGTTCGAGTCGGCACTCGATTCCGAGTGCAAGAGTGGCACAAGTGATGGCCTTCACGGGCGGCCTCTCGGAAGCTGCACTTAGAACGAGCGCGCATCCGCCGGGGACTGAATTCCTCTCCCCGCGCTGCTCGAACCCCGTTTAGGGCAAGAGGGGCACAAGTGTACAGAAGTCCGTCTCCTGGGGAATCGCGTGCTCGGCTGCCCTCAATGGACAGGCAGAAGCAGGGGTCTGCTCGTAGGTGACTCGGCACTCGAGTGCAAGATTGGCGCAAGTGACGACTTCTCGTGCGGTCACGGTGAGGCTGCCGGCGGTGTCTCTGGCTTCTGCCGCATATATATTCCCGTCCGTGCCCTCCACGTCTTCAGATTTCAAAGTCCCATCCGTGCGTGTTAGGTAGGCCGATTTTAGGGGACCTGCCGCTCGCATTCGGCCGGGTCGCGCTCTCTGAGGCTCAGACGTTACGAGTCTCCCCTGAAAACGCCGCGCTGGCACCTTATTTTGTAGGAAAATTTCACACTTCCTCTAGTTGAACTAACGGATGCGTCGCTGATAAATTGGACCTTTTTCCGCATAAGACGATTCCTGAGCCTTGGGTGGTGTCTGGATACATCAGGAGGACACAACTGACGGAAGAAAAGCCCGGGTCCGTCCTCCGCCCGGCAGGGGAACGATTTTACGAAAAAGGCCGGCTTCGTTCCCCTTCCCGGCAAGCAGCAGGTGGACGATTTTACGAGAAAGACCGGGTTCGTCCACCTTCCCGGCAAGCAACAGGGGAACGATTTTACGAAGAAGGCCGGCTTCGTTCCCCTTTCCGGCAAGCAACAGGAGGACGATTTGACGTTAAAGACCGGGTTCGTCCTCCTTCCCGGCAAGCGACAGGGGAACGATTTTACGAAAAAGGCCGGCTTCGTTCCCCTTCCCGGCAAGCAGCAGGTGGACGATTTGACGATAAAGACCGGGTTCGTCCACCTTCCCGGCAAGCAACAGGGGAACGATTTTACGAAAAAGACCGGCTTCGTTCCCCTTCCCGGCAAGCAGCAGGTGGACGATTTTACGAGAGAGACCGGGTTCGTCCACCTTCCCGGCAAGCAACAGGGGAACGATTTTACGAAAAAGGCCGGCTTCGTTCCCCTTTCCGGCAAGCAACAGGAGGACGATTTGACGATAAAGACCGGGTTCGTCCTCCTTCCCGGCAAGCAACAGGGGAACGATTTTACGAAAAAGGCCGGCTTCGTTCCCCTTCCCGGCAACCAGCAGGTGGACGATTTGACGATAAAGACCGGGTTCGTCCACCTTCCCGGCAAGCAACAGGGGAACGATTTTACGAAAAAGACCGGCTTCGTTCCCCTTCCCGGCAAGCAGCAGGTGGACGATTTTACGAGAGAGACCGGGTTCGTCCACCTTCCCGGCAAGCAACAGGGGAACGATTTTACGAAAAAGGCCGGCTTCGTTCCCCTTTCCGGCAAGCAACAGGAGGACGATTTGACGATAAAGACCGGGTTCGTCCTCCTTCCCGGCAAGCAACAGGGGAACGATTTTACGAAAAAGGCCGGCTTCGTTCCCCTTCCCGGCAAACCCTTCGCCACCGCGATGCCGCGGCCCTCTGTCCCCCGGACACGGTCTATAGGCGGCGTATCGTGGACACACTGCAACCGACTCACTCGTAGTCCGGGCGCGTGCTAGACTCGCGATGCCAAACGGCGCTTCGGCGCTTATGCATGTCGAGTGAAGAGAGGGAAGGGTGCCCTAATGGCACCACGGTTCTGGGGGCGCTCACGTGGCGTCCCCCTAACGGCACGAAGTGGCCCCTGCTCGCAGGGGCGCACGGAGTGCGAGCGTTGAAGTATGAACTGGACCCCCTCGCCGGACCCATCCGGGACCGCGTGGAGGGGGAGAAACGAGCTCCAAGTGAGTCTTCGGTTCCCTGGTTGATCCTGCCAGTAGTCATATGCTTGTCTCAAAGATTAAGCCATGCATGTCTCAGTGCAAGCCAAATTAAGGTGAAACCGCGAATGGCTCATTAAATCAGTTATGGTTCCTTAGATGGTGGACAGTTACTTGGATAACTGTGGTAATTCTAGAGCTAATACATGCAACCGAGTCCCGACCGGAGACGGTCGGGACGCTTTTATTAGATCAAAACCAATCGGTCGCTCACGCGGCCGTTTGCCTTGGTGACTCTGAATAAATGGAGGCGGATCGCACGGTCTACGAACCGGCGACGCATCTTTCAAATGTCTGCCTTATCAACTGTCGATGGTAGGCTCTGCGCCTACCATGGTTGTAACGGGTAACGGGGAATCAGGGTTCGATTCCGGAGAGGGAGCCTGAGAAACGGCTACCACATCCAAGGAAGGCAGCAGGCGCGCAAATTACCCACTCCCGGCACGGGGAGGTAGTGACGAAAAATAACGATACGGGACTCATCCGAGGCCCCGTAATCGGAATGAGTACACTCTAAAGACTTTAACGAGTATCCATTGGAGGGCAAGTCTGGTGCCAGCAGCCGCGGTAATTCCAGCTCCAATAGCGTATATTAAAGCTGTTGCGGTTAAAAAGCTCGTAGTCGGACTTGTGTCCCACGCTGCCGGTTCACCGCCCGTCGGTGTCTAACTGGCACGCACGTGCGGACGTCCTGCCGGTGGCCCGAGCCGGCGCCCGCGGGCGATGGGGGCGGCGACGCTCCCACGCCTCGGGTCGTCTCGGGGAGGGCCTACACAATCCCGTCGCGGTGCTCTTGACCGAGTGTCACGATGGGCCGGCACTTTTACTTTGAACAAATTAGAGTGCTTAAAGCAGGCAGCAGCCGCCTGAATACCGAGTGCATGGAATAATGGAATAGGACCTCGGTTCTATTTTGTTGGTTTTCGGAAGCCCCGAGGTAATGATCAAAAGGGACAGACGGGGGCATTCGTATTGCGACGTTAGAGGTGAAATTCTTGGATCGTCGCAAGACGGACAGAAGCGAAAGCATTTGCCAAGAATGTTTTCTCTGATCAAGAACGAAAGTTAGAGGTTCGAAGGCGATCAGATACCGCCCTAGTTCTAACCATAAACGATGCCAGCCAGCAATCCGCCGAAGTTCCTCCGATGACTCGGCGGGCGGCTTCCGGGAAACCAAAGCTTTTGGGTTCCGGGGGAAGTATGGTTGCAAAGCTGAAACTTAAAGGAATTGACGGAAGGGCACCACCAGGAGTGGAGCCTGCGGCTTAATTTGACTCAACACGGGAAACCTCACCAGGCCCAGACACCGGGAGGATTGACAGATTGAGAGCTCTTTCTTGATTCGGTGGGTGGTGGTGCATGGCCGTTCTTAGTTGGTGGAGCGATTTGTCTGGTTAATTCCGATAACGAACGAGACTCTAGCCTGCTAAATAGTCGCATCCGGTATCCTCTGTGCTACCGGCGACTCCTAATCTTCTTAGAGGGACAGGCGGCTTCTAGCCGCACGAGATTGAGCAATAACAGGTCTGTGATGCCCTTAGATGTTCTGGGCCGCACGCGCGCTACACTGAAGGAATCAGCGTGTCCTCCCTGGCCGAAAGGTCCGGGTAACCCGCTGAACCTCCTTCGTGCTAGGGATTGGGGCTTGCAATTGTTCCCCATGAACGAGGAATTCCCAGTAAGCGCGAGTCATAAGCTCGCGTTGATTACGTCCCTGCCCTTTGTACACACCGCCCGTCGCTACTACCGATTGAATGATTTAGTGAGGTCTTCGGACCGGTGGGCGCGGGGTTTCGGCCCTTCGATTCCACCGGGAAGATGCCCGAACTTGATCATTTAGAGGAAGTAAAAGTCGTAACAAGGTTTCCGTAGGTGAACCTGCGGAAGGATCATTAACGGCACCGAGAGTGACCGAACAGAGAAGGAAGGCATTAAGAAACCGAGGACGGTTGCTGGCTCTGGGGGAGTGCGTAATCTCGCTTGCGAGTGGACCGCCTTCTCGTGGAAGTACCCGTGTCTGGTCATTCATGATAATACAACCTCTACTGATGACTGAAAAATAGATGACGTCAACCTGAGGGGGGACCGGTCGGCGAAAGTCGCACCGACTCCCCCCGCATGAGGGGGAAGACGCATCATAATATGTGACCACTACTGATGACTGAAAAATAGATGACGTCAACCTGAGGGGGGACCGGTCGGCGAAAGTCGCACCGTCTCCCCCCGAATGAGGGGAAGACGCATCAAAAATTAATAAAAGGAAGGCATTAAGAATGAACCAGATGAACGGGGCTCTGCGGAAGGCGTAATCTCGCCTGTGATTGGACCGGCTCTTCCTGGCAGCGGCCGGATCTCGGAGATAACGTCGTCGGCCTGAGGTGTCCAGGTCGGCGAAGTAATCCCCCGGAGGGGGACGGCAAGACCGTCCCGCCTCGAGGTGGGAAGTAGGAGCGAAAGATGGTGAGTGGGTGCCGGCGGCACGCGGGCTCCGAGGATCCTCAGGGATCCAAG
>NW_028259383.1:97500-183317 GCF_977971745.1 Zootermopsis nevadensis | reverse complement strand
TGCATTTTGGAAATTTTCGGACTTAGCCGCTGAAGCGACTCAAGTAACACGCACGGTGGGACATAGCCGCAGAACTGGTTTCAAGTACCACGCACCACGGGACATAGCCGCAGAATTCGTACCGTCCAAGTAAGGCCCACCTAACACAGCGGAAATTTATTTTTAGTCAATTAACGGCATTACTATGCACAGCAAGCCCAATTTTCTTCAATTATGTGTATTTTTCTGCATTTTGGAAATTTTTTGGACTTAGCCGCTGAAGCGACTCAACTAACACGCACGGTCGGACATAGCCGCAGAACTGGTTTCAAGTACCACGCACCACGGGACATAGCCGCAGAATTCGTACCGTCCAAGTAAGGCCCACCTAACACAGCGGAAATTTATTTTTAATCTATTAACGATATTATTAAGCACAGCAAGGCCAACTTTCTTCAATTATGTATATTTTTCTGCATTTTGGAAATTTTCGGACTTAGCCGCTGAAGCGACTCAAGTAACACGCACGGTGGGACATAGCCGCAGAACTGATTTCAAGTACCACGCACCACGGGACATAGCCGCAGAGCCATGACTTTTGAGTTAAATTTCGGAAATTTATTTTTAGACAATTAACGGCATTATTGTGCACAGCAAGCCCATTTTTTTTCAATTAAGAATATTTTACTGCATTTTGGAATATTTCGGACTTAGCCGCTGAAGTTATATTCGTTCTATTTCTTATTCTTAGGAAGGCGCTATCACGGCACGGTCTCGTGCTTCGAAGCAGCCCCGTAACTATACTCGCCGTCTGAATTGGCCTCAGGAAGCGACCGTCCCAATACAACCCATCAAACACAGGCGTAGTCTCTTACATGACTTACTTTTAATGCGTTAACGGCTATACGATGATTTCTTTCGAGACGGGGCACCGCAAGCCCAATTTTAATGATTTACAAATACTTAACCATATTATTATTTTTATTATTTGTTATTGACTGCAAATGATTTTATCCCCGGTGGCAGTGACCTACAATAAGGTACAAGAACATAAGACACAACAAAACAATGCGATACATCAACACAGTGAGACAGAAAAAGAATAATTAGAGGGCACAACAAAAAGAATAAGACACAACAGAACCATAAAAGAAAAACATAGGACGCAACCAAAACAACACATCCCACTCACTCACTCAAAATCAAACAACTCATAAGAATACAAAACCATCTACTTCACTATATTACGCTTTCTTCCTCCCTAATTCTTCTTCTTCTACTCCCGTTATTCGTGTTGTCTTATGTTATTTTTATTCAAGTTACTATTATTAAGAAGGCGCCATTACCGCAGGACTCTTTCACCGAAACAGCCTTCTGAGCTACCACGCGCCGTCGGACTTTTGCCGCAGACGTCCCGGGCCTTGGCGGCCGGCAAGCCTCTCGTCGGGGAGAAAATCGCCTTCCGCCCGCGCAAGACAAATGCTGAGATAAGGGGGGTCCAGACCTACTATGGGGAGGACTTTGGGAGCAGGTCCGAGTGCGCGGCCGAACCGGCAATCGGCAAGTATGAGGCCTCCTGCCGGTTCGGGACACGCCGCACTTGACCCGGGGTCGTAGTGTCAGGACGGGGGTGGGGGTGGGGGCAGGACGGAGATCTGGCGTGTGTGGGCGGGCGGGCGGGCGGGCGGGGGACCGCGTTCTTAATCGCGGGGACTCGGTCCGGACTCCGTCCTGGGTTCGAACCTAGCTTAATTGTTTTAGGCCCACCTGAGATGCCGCGGGCCACCACGGCGCCCTACGCCGCCGCCGCGAGGACGATGACGACGCTCCTGTGTTCTCCGGCCAGCCTCGAGGACTCAGTCCTCGGTTCGATGCTCGCCTGCCACCACGGCGCCCTACGCCACGCAAGCTCGTCGCTGCTGCAGCCGCGAGGGGCCTATGACGTTCCTGGGTTCGAACCTCGCTTCGGGGATTCTGGGACGCCGCGTGTCTCCACGGCGCCCTACACCAAGAAATCGGGTCGCTGCTGCATGGCCGAAGAAGGTCCTGGGTTCGAACCCCGCCAGCGGCGTGCCCTGTTCCGCTCAGGGCGTGCGCTACGGTCCCGGCTTCGAGACCCCGCGAAGTCATTCCGGCCCCCCCACCCCCCCGCGGGGGAGGGGCGCTGGCGGGCTGGAGGGATTCCCCAGCCCCCGCGGGTGAGTGGCAGCGAAGATCTATAGTTTTGACTCTCTTAAGTGGCCGCCGAGGCCGGCCAACACCTACCACGCGCCATCCAGCAACTACCACGCACCGTGGGACTTAGCCGCTGGAACGACCATTCAAGTACCACGCACGGTGGGACTTAGCCGCAGAGCTAGACCCCTTTCACGTACCACGCGCCTTGGGACATAGCCGCAGAACCCCGACGTCCGAGTAAAACAGCGGAAATTTATTTTTAGTCAATTAACGGCATTATGATGCACACAGCAAGCCCAATTTTCTTCAATTATGGATATTCGACTACATTATGTTTTGTTTCGGACTTAGCCGCTGGAGCGACCTTTCAACTACCACGCACCGTGATACATAGCCGCAGAACACACCCACGTCCGAGTAAAACAGCGGAAATTTATTTTTAGTCAATTAACGGCATTACTATGCACAGCAAGCCCAATTTTCTTCAATTATGTGTATTTTTCTGCATTTTGGAAATTTTTTGGACTTAGCCGCTGAAGCGACTCAACTAACACGCACGGTCGGACATAGCCGCAGAACTGGTTTCAAGTACCACGCACCACGGGACATAGCCGCAGAATTCGTACCGTCCAAGTAAGGCCCACCTAACACAGCGGAAATTTATTTTTAATCTATTAACGATATTATTAAGCACAGCAAGGCCAACTTTCTTCAATTATGTATATTTTTCTGCATTTTGGAAATTTTCGGACTTAGCCGCTGAAGCGACTCAAGTAACACGCACGGTGGGACATAGCCGCAGAACTGATTTCAAGTACCACGCACCACGGGACATAGCCGCAGAATTCGTACCGTCCAAGTAAGGCCCAGCTAACACAGCGGAAATTTATTTTTAATCTATTAACGATATTATTAAGCACAGCAAGCCCAAATTTCTTCAATTATGTGTATTTTTCTGCATTTTGGAAATTTTTTGGACTTAGCCGCTGAAGCGACTCAACTAACACGCACGGTCGGACATAGCCGCAGAACTGGTTTCAAGTACCACGCACCACGGGACATAGCCGCAGAATTCGTACCGTCCAAGTAAGGCCCACCTAACACAGCGGAAATTTATTTTTAATCTATTAACGATATTATTAAGCACAGCAAGGCCAACTTTCTTCAATTATGTATATTTTTCTGCATTTTGGAAATTTTCGGACTTAGCCGCTGAAGCGACTCAAGTAACACGCACGGTGGGACATAGCCGCAGAACTGGTTTCAAGTACCACGCACCACGGGACATAGCCGCAGAATTCGTACCGTCCAAGTAAGGCCCACCTAACACAGCGGAAATTTATTTTTAGTCAATTAACGGCATTACTATGCACAGCAAGCCCAATTTTCTTCAATTATGTGTATTTTTCTGCATTTTGGAAATTTTTTGGACTTAGCCGCTGAAGCGACTCAACTAACACGCACGGTCGGACATAGCCGCAGAACTGGTTTCAAGTACCACGCACCACGGGACATAGCCGCAGAATTCGTACCGTCCAAGTAAGGCCCAGCTAACACAGCGGAAATTTATTTTTAGTCAATTAACGGCATTACTATGCACAGCAAGGCCAACTTTCTTCAATTATGAATATTTTTCTGCATTTTGGAAATTTTCGGACTTAGCCGCTGAAGCGACTCAAGTAACACGCACGGTGGGACATAGCCGCAGAACTGATTTCAAGTACCACGCACCACGGGACATAGCCGCAGAATTCGTACCGTCCAATTAAGGCCCACCTAACACAGCGGAAATTTATTTTTAATCTATTAACGATATTATTAAGCACAGCAAGGCCAACTTTCTTCAATTATGTATATTTTTCTGCATTTTGGAAATTTTCGGACTTAGCCGCTGAAGCGACTCAAGTAACACGCACGGTGGGACATAGCCGCAGAACTGATTTCAAGTACCACGCACCACGGGACATAGCCGCAGAATTCGTACCGTCCAAGTAAGGCCCACCTAACACAGCGGAAATTTATTTTTAATCTATTAACGATATTATTAAGCACAGCAAGGCCAACTTTCTTCAATTATGTATATTTTTCTGCATTTTGGAAATTTTCGGACTTAGCCGCTGAAGCGACTCAAGTAACACGCACGGTGGGACAGCCGCAGAACTGATTTCAAGTACCACGCACCACGGGACATAGCCGCAGAATTCGTACCGTCCAAGTAAGGCCCAGCTAACACAGCGGAAATTTATTTTTAATCTATTAACGATATTATTAAGCACAGCAAGCCCAATTTTCTTCAATTATGTGTATTTTTCTGCATTTTGGAAATTTTTTGGACTTAGCCGCTGAAGCGACTCAACTAACACGCACGGTCGGACATAGCCGCAGAACTGGTTTCAAGTACCACGCACCACGGGACATAGCCGCAGAATTCGTACCGTCCAAGTAAGGCCCACCTAACACAGCGGAAATTTATTTTTAATCTATTAACGATATTATTAAGCACAGCAAGGCCAACTTTCTTCAATTATGTATATTTTTCTGCATTTTGGAAATTTTCGGACTTAGCCGCTGAAGCGACTCAAGTAACACGCACGGTGGGACATAGCCGCAGAACTGATTTCAAGTACCACGCACCACGGGACATAGCCGCAGAATTCGTACCGTCCAAGTAAGGCCCACCTAACACAGCGGAAATTTATTTTTAATCTATTAACGATATTATTAAGCACAGCAAGGCCAACTTTCTTCAATTATGTATATTTTTCTGCATTTTGGAAATTTTCGGACTTAGCCGCTGAAGCGACTCAAGTAACACGCACGGTGGGACAGCCGCAGAACTGATTTCAAGTACCACGCACCACGGGACATAGCCGCAGAATTCGTACCGTCCAAGTAAGGCCCACCTAACACAGCGGAAATTTATTTTTAATCTATTAACGATATTATTAAGCACAGCAAGGCCAACTTTCTTCAATTATGTATATTTTTCTGCATTTTGGAAATTTTCGGACTTAGCCGCTGAAGCGACTCAAGTAACACGCACGGTGGGACATAGCCGCAGAACTGGTTTCAAGTACCACGCACCACGGGACATAGCCGCAGAATTCGTACCGTCCAAGTAAGGCCCACCTAACACAGCGGAAATTTATTTTTAGTCAATTAACGGCATTACTATGCACAGCAAGCCCAATTTTCTTCAATTATGTGTATTTTTCTGCATTTTGGAAATTTTTTGGACTTAGCCGCTGAAGCGACTCAACTAACACGCACGGTCGGACATAGCCGCAGAACTGGTTTCAAGTACCACGCACCACGGGACATAGCCGCAGAATTCGTACCGTCCAAGTAAGGCCCACCTAACACAGCGGAAATTTATTTTTAGTCAATTAACGGCATTACTATGCACAGCAAGCCCAATTTTCTTCAATTATGTGTATTTTTCTGCATTTTGGAAATTTTTTGGACTTAGCCGCTGAAGCGACTCAACTAACACGCACGGTCGGACATAGCCGCAGAACTGGTTTCAAGTACCACGCACCACGGGACATAGCCGCAGAATTCGTACCGTCCAAGTAAGGCCCACCTAACACAGCGGAAATTTATTTTTAATCTATTAACGATATTATTAAGCACAGCAAGGCCAACTTTCTTCAATTATGTATATTTTTCTGCATTTTGGAAATTTTCGGACTTAGCCGCTGAAGCGACTCAAGTAACACGCACGGTGGGACATAGCCGCAGAACTGATTTCAAGTACCACGCACCACGGGACATAGCCGCAGAATTCGTACCGTCCAAGTAAGGCCCACCTAACACAGCGGAAATTTATTTTTAATCTATTAACGATATTATTAAGCACAGCAAGGCCAACTTTCTTCAATTATGTATATTTTTCTGCATTTTGGAAATTTTCGGACTTAGCCGCTGAAGCGACTCAAGTAACACGCACGGTGGGACATAGCCGCAGAACTGATTTCAAGTACCACGCACCACGGGACATAGCCGCAGAATTCGTACCGTCCAAGTAAGGCCCACCTAACACAGCGGAAATTTATTTTTAATCTATTAACGATATTATTAAGCACAGCAAGGCCAACTTTCTTCAATTATGTATATTTTTCTGCATTTTGGAAATTTTCGGACTTAGCCGCTGAAGCGACTCAAGTAACACGCACGGTGGGACATAGCCGCAGAACTGGTTTCAAGTACCACGCACCACGGGACATAGCCGCAGAATTCGTACCGTCCAAGTAAGGCCCACCTAACACAGCGGAAATTTATTTTTAGTCAATTAACGGCATTACTATGCACAGCAAGCCCAATTTTCTTCAATTATGTGTATTTTTCTGCATTTTGGAAATTTTTTGGACTTAGCCGCTGAAGCGACTCAACTAACACGCACGGTCGGACATAGCCGCAGAACTGGTTTCAAGTACCACGCACCACGGGACATAGCCGCAGAATTCGTACCGTCCAAGTAAGGCCCACCTAACACAGCGGAAATTTATTTTTAATCTATTAACGATATTATTAAGCACAGCAAGGCCAACTTTCTTCAATTATGTATATTTTTCTGCATTTTGGAAATTTTCGGACTTAGCCGCTGAAGCGACTCAAGTAACACGCACGGTGGGACATAGCCGCAGAACTGATTTCAAGTACCACGCACCACGGGACATAGCCGCAGAGCCATGACTTTTGAGTTAAATTTCGGAAATTTATTTTTAGACAATTAACGGCATTATTGTGCACAGCAAGCCCATTTTTTTTCAATTAAGAATATTTTACTGCATTTTGGAATATTTCGGACTTAGCCGCTGAAGTTATATTCGTTCTATTTCTTATTCTTAGGAAGGCGCTATCACGGCACGGTCTCGTGCTTCGAAGCAGCCCCGTAACTATACTCGCCGTCTGAATTGGCCTCAGGAAGCGACCGTCCCAATACAACCCATCAAACACAGGCGTAGTCTCTTACATGACTTACTTTTAATGCGTTAACGGCTATACGATGATTTCTTTCGAGACGGGGCACCGCAAGCCCAATTTTAATGATTTACAAATACTTAACCATATTATTATTTTTATTATTTGTTATTGACTGCAAATGATTTTATCCCCGGTGGCAGTGACCTACAATAAGGTACAAGAACATAAGACACAACAAAACAATGCGATACATCAACACAGTGAGACAGAAAAAGAATAATTAGAGGGCACAACAAAAAGAATAAGACACAACAGAACCATAAAAGAAAAACATAGGACGCAACCAAAACAACACATCCCACTCACTCACTCAAAATCAAACAACTCATAAGAATACAAAACCATCTACTTCACTATATTACGCTTTCTTCCTCCCTAATTCTTCTTCTTCTACTCCCGTTATTCGTGTTGTCTTATGTTATTTTTATTCAAGTTACTATTATTAAGAAGGCGCCATTACCGCAGGACTCTTTCACCGAAACAGCCTTCTGAGCTACCACGCGCCGTCGGACTTTTGCCGCAGACGTCCCGGGCCTTGGCGGCCGGCAAGCCTCTCGTCGGGGAGAAAATCGCCTTCCGCCCGCGCAAGACAAATGCTGAGATAAGGGGGGTCCAGACCTACTATGGGGAGGACTTTGGGAGCAGGTCCGAGTGCGCGGCCGAACCGGCAATCGGCAAGTATGAGGCCTCCTGCCGGTTCGGGACACGCCGCACTTGACCCGGGGTCGTAGTGTCAGGACGGGGGTGGGGGTGGGGGCAGGACGGAGATCTGGCGTGTGTGGGCGGGCGGGCGGGCGGGCGGGGGACCGCGTTCTTAATCGCGGGGACTCGGTCCGGACTCCGTCCTGGGTTCGAACCTAGCTTAATTGTTTTAGGCCCACCTGAGATGCCGCGGGCCACCACGGCGCCCTACGCCGCCGCCGCGAGGACGATGACGACGCTCCTGTGTTCTCCGGCCAGCCTCGAGGACTCAGTCCTCGGTTCGATGCTCGCCTGCCACCACGGCGCCCTACGCCACGCAAGCTCGTCGCTGCTGCAGCCGCGAGGGGCCTATGACGTTCCTGGGTTCGAACCTCGCTTCGGGGATTCTGGGACGCCGCGTGTCTCCACGGCGCCCTACACCAAGAAATCGGGTCGCTGCTGCATGGCCGAAGAAGGTCCTGGGTTCGAACCCCGCCAGCGGCGTGCCCTGTTCCGCTCAGGGCGTGCGCTACGGTCCCGGCTTCGAGACCCCGCGAAGTCATTCCGGCCCCCCCACCCCCCCGCGGGGGAGGGGCGCTGGCGGGCTGGAGGGATTCCCCAGCCCCCGCGGGTGAGTGGCAGCGAAGATCTATAGTTTTGACTCTCTTAAGTGGCCGCCGAGGCCGGCCAACACCTACCACGCGCCATCCAGCAACTACCACGCACCGTGGGACTTAGCCGCTGGAACGACCATTCAAGTACCACGCACGGTGGGACTTAGCCGCAGAGCTAGACCCCTTTCACGTACCACGCGCCTTGGGACATAGCCGCAGAACCCCGACGTCCGAGTAAAACAGCGGAAATTTATTTTTAGTCAATTAACGGCATTATGATGCACACAGCAAGCCCAATTTTCTTCAATTATGGATATTCGACTACATTATGTTTTGTTTCGGACTTAGCCGCTGGAGCGACCTTTCAACTACCACGCACCGTGATACATAGCCGCAGAACACACCCACGTCCGAGTAAAACAGCGGAAATTTATTTTTAGTCAATTAACGGCATTACTATGCACAGCAAGCCCAATTTTCTTCAATTATGTGTATTTTTCTGCATTTTGGAAATTTTTTGGACTTAGCCGCTGAAGCGACTCAACTAACACGCACGGTCGGACATAGCCGCAGAACTGGTTTCAAGTACCACGCACCACGGGACATAGCCGCAGAATTCGTACCGTCCAAGTAAGGCCCACCTAACACAGCGGAAATTTATTTTTAATCTATTAACGATATTATTAAGCACAGCAAGGCCAACTTTCTTCAATTATGTATATTTTTCTGCATTTTGGAAATTTTCGGACTTAGCCGCTGAAGCGACTCAAGTAACACGCACGGTGGGACATAGCCGCAGAACTGATTTCAAGTACCACGCACCACGGGACATAGCCGCAGAATTCGTACCGTCCAAGTAAGGCCCAGCTAACACAGCGGAAATTTATTTTTAATCTATTAACGATATTATTAAGCACAGCAAGCCCAAATTTCTTCAATTATGTGTATTTTTCTGCATTTTGGAAATTTTTTGGACTTAGCCGCTGAAGCGACTCAACTAACACGCACGGTCGGACATAGCCGCAGAACTGGTTTCAAGTACCACGCACCACGGGACATAGCCGCAGAATTCGTACCGTCCAAGTAAGGCCCACCTAACACAGCGGAAATTTATTTTTAGTCAATTAACGGCATTACTATGCACAGCAAGCCCAATTTTCTTCAATTATGTGTATTTTTCTGCATTTTGGAAATTTTTTGGACTTAGCCGCTGAAGCGACTCAACTAACACGCACGGTCGGACATAGCCGCAGAACTGGTTTCAAGTACCACGCACCACGGGACATAGCCGCAGAATTCGTACCGTCCAAGTAAGGCCCAGCTAACACAGCGGAAATTTATTTTTAGTCAATTAACGGCATTACTATGCACAGCAAGGCCAACTTTCTTCAATTATGAATATTTTTCTGCATTTTGGAAATTTTCGGACTTAGCCGCTGAAGCGACTCAAGTAACACGCACGGTGGGACATAGCCGCAGAACTGATTTCAAGTACCACGCACCACGGGACATAGCCGCAGAATTCGTACCGTCCAAGTAAGGCCCACCTAACACAGCGGAAATTTATTTTTAATCTATTAACGATATTATTAAGCACAGCAAGGCCAACTTTCTTCAATTATGTATATTTTTCTGCATTTTGGAAATTTTCGGACTTAGCCGCTGAAGCGACTCAAGTAACACGCACGGTGGGACATAGCCGCAGAACTGATTTCAAGTACCACGCACCACGGGACATAGCCGCAGAATTCGTACCGTCCAAGTAAGGCCCACCTAACACAGCGGAAATTTATTTTTAATCTATTAACGATATTATTAAGCACAGCAAGGCCAACTTTCTTCAATTATGTATATTTTTCTGCATTTTGGAAATTTTCGGACTTAGCCGCTGAAGCGACTCAAGTAACACGCACGGTGGGACAGCCGCAGAACTGATTTCAAGTACCACGCACCACGGGACATAGCCGCAGAATTCGTACCGTCCAAGTAAGGCCCAGCTAACACAGCGGAAATTTATTTTTAATCTATTAACGATATTATTAAGCACAGCAAGCCCAATTTTCTTCAATTATGTGTATTTTTCTGCATTTTGGAAATTTTTTGGACTTAGCCGCTGAAGCGACTCAACTAACACGCACGGTCGGACATAGCCGCAGAACTGGTTTCAAGTACCACGCACCACGGGACATAGCCGCAGAATTCGTACCGTCCAAGTAAGGCCCACCTAACACAGCGGAAATTTATTTTTAATCTATTAACGATATTATTAAGCACAGCAAGGCCAACTTTCTTCAATTATGTATATTTTTCTGCATTTTGGAAATTTTCGGACTTAGCCGCTGAAGCGACTCAAGTAACACGCACGGTGGGACATAGCCGCAGAACTGATTTCAAGTACCACGCACCACGGGACATAGCCGCAGAATTCGTACCGTCCAAGTAAGGCCCAGCTAACACAGCGGAAATTTATTTTTAATCTATTAACGATATTATTAAGCACAGCAAGCCCAATTTTCTTCAATTATGTGTATTTTTCTGCATTTTGGAAATTTTTTGGACTTAGCCGCTGAAGCGACTCAACTAACACGCACGGTCGGACATAGCCGCAGAACTGGTTTCAAGTACCACGCACCACGGGACATAGCCGCAGAATTCGTACCGTCCAAGTAAGGCCCACCTAACACAGCGGAAATTTATTTTTAATCTATTAACGATATTATTAAGCACAGCAAGGCCAACTTTCTTCAATTATGTATATTTTTCTGCATTTTGGAAATTTTCGGACTTAGCCGCTGAAGCGACTCAAGTAACACGCACGGTGGGACATAGCCGCAGAACTGGTTTCAAGTACCACGCACCACGGGACATAGCCGCAGAATTCGTACCGTCCAAGTAAGGCCCACCTAACACAGCGGAAATTTATTTTTAGTCAATTAACGGCATTACTATGCACAGCAAGCCCAATTTTCTTCAATTATGTGTATTTTTCTGCATTTTGGAAATTTTTTGGACTTAGCCGCTGAAGCGACTCAACTAACACGCACGGTCGGACATAGCCGCAGAACTGGTTTCAAGTACCACGCACCACGGGACATAGCCGCAGAATTCGTACCGTCCAAGTAAGGCCCAGCTAACACAGCGGAAATTTATTTTTAGTCAATTAACGGCATTACTATGCACAGCAAGGCCAACTTTCTTCAATTATGAATATTTTTCTGCATTTTGGAAATTTTCGGACTTAGCCGCTGAAGCGACTCAAGTAACACGCACGGTGGGACATAGCCGCAGAACTGATTTCAAGTACCACGCACCACGGGACATAGCCGCAGAATTCGTACCGTCCAAGTAAGGCCCACCTAACACAGCGGAAATTTATTTTTAATCTATTAACGATATTATTAAGCACAGCAAGGCCAACTTTCTTCAATTATGTATATTTTTCTGCATTTTGGAAATTTTCGGACTTAGCCGCTGAAGCGACTCAAGTAACACGCACGGTGGGACATAGCCGCAGAACTGATTTCAAGTACCACGCACCACGGGACATAGCCGCAGAATTCGTACCGTCCAAGTAAGGCCCACCTAACACAGCGGAAATTTATTTTTAATCTATTAACGATATTATTAAGCACAGCAAGGCCAACTTTCTTCAATTATGTATATTTTTCTGCATTTTGGAAATTTTCGGACTTAGCCGCTGAAGCGACTCAAGTAACACGCACGGTGGGACAGCCGCAGAACTGATTTCAAGTACCACGCACCACGGGACATAGCCGCAGAATTCGTACCGTCCAAGTAAGGCCCAGCTAACACAGCGGAAATTTATTTTTAATCTATTAACGATATTATTAAGCACAGCAAGCCCAATTTTCTTCAATTATGTGTATTTTTCTGCATTTTGGAAATTTTTTGGACTTAGCCGCTGAAGCGACTCAACTAACACGCACGGTCGGACATAGCCGCAGAACTGGTTTCAAGTACCACGCACCACGGGACATAGCCGCAGAATTCGTACCGTCCAAGTAAGGCCCACCTAACACAGCGGAAATTTATTTTTAATCTATTAACGATATTATTAAGCACAGCAAGGCCAACTTTCTTCAATTATGTATATTTTTCTGCATTTTGGAAATTTTCGGACTTAGCCGCTGAAGCGACTCAAGTAACACGCACGGTGGGACATAGCCGCAGAACTGATTTCAAGTACCACGCACCACGGGACATAGCCGCAGAATTCGTACCGTCCAAGTAAGGCCCACCTAACACAGCGGAAATTTATTTTTAATCTATTAACGATATTATTAAGCACAGCAAGGCCAACTTTCTTCAATTATGTATATTTTTCTGCATTTTGGAAATTTTCGGACTTAGCCGCTGAAGCGACTCAAGTAACACGCACGGTGGGACATAGCCGCAGAACTGATTTCAAGTACCACGCACCACGGGACATAGCCGCAGAATTCGTACCGTCCAAGTAAGGCCCACCTAACACAGCGGAAATTTATTTTTAATCTATTAACGATATTATTAAGCACAGCAAGGCCAACTTTCTTCAATTATGTATATTTTTCTGCATTTTGGAAATTTTCGGACTTAGCCGCTGAAGCGACTCAAGTAACACGCACGGTGGGACAGCCGCAGAACTGATTTCAAGTACCACGCACCACGGGACATAGCCGCAGAATTCGTACCGTCCAAGTAAGGCCCACCTAACACAGCGGAAATTTATTTTTAATCTATTAACGATATTATTAAGCACAGCAAGGCCAACTTTCTTCAATTATGTATATTTTTCTGCATTTTGGAAATTTTCGGACTTAGCCGCTGAAGCGACTCAAGTAACACGCACGGTGGGACATAGCCGCAGAACTGGTTTCAAGTACCACGCACCACGGGACATAGCCGCAGAATTCGTACCGTCCAAGTAAGGCCCACCTAACACAGCGGAAATTTATTTTTAGTCAATTAACGGCATTACTATGCACAGCAAGCCCAATTTTCTTCAATTATGTGTATTTTTCTGCATTTTGGAAATTTTTTGGACTTAGCCGCTGAAGCGACTCAACTAACACGCACGGTCGGACATAGCCGCAGAACTGGTTTCAAGTACCACGCACCACGGGACATAGCCGCAGAATTCGTACCGTCCAAGTAAGGCCCAGCTAACACAGCGGAAATTTATTTTTAGTCAATTAACGGCATTACTATGCACAGCAAGGCCAACTTTCTTCAATTATGAATATTTTTCTGCATTTTGGAAATTTTCGGACTTAGCCGCTGAAGCGACTCAACTAACACGCACGGTCGGACATAGCCGCAGAACTGGTTTCAAGTACCACGCACCACGGGACATAGCCGCAGAATTCGTACCGTCCAAGTAAGGCCCACCTAACACAGCGGAAATTTATTTTTAATCTATTAACGATATTATTAAGCACAGCAAGGCCAACTTTCTTCAATTATGTATATTTTTCTGCATTTTGGAAATTTTCGGACTTAGCCGCTGAAGCGACTCAAGTAACACGCACGGTGGGACATAGCCGCAGAACTGATTTCAAGTACCACGCACCACGGGACATAGCCGCAGAATTCGTACCGTCCAAGTAAGGCCCACCTAACACAGCGGAAATTTATTTTTAATCTATTAACGATATTATTAAGCACAGCAAGGCCAACTTTCTTCAATTATGTATATTTTTCTGCATTTTGGAAATTTTCGGACTTAGCCGCTGAAGCGACTCAAGTAACACGCACGGTGGGACATAGCCGCAGAACTGATTTCAAGTACCACGCACCACGGGACATAGCCGCAGAATTCGTACCGTCCAAGTAAGGCCCACCTAACACAGCGGAAATTTATTTTTAATCTATTAACGATATTATTAAGCACAGCAAGGCCAACTTTCTTCAATTATGTATATTTTTCTGCATTTTGGAAATTTTCGGACTTAGCCGCTGAAGCGACTCAAGTAACACGCACGGTGGGACAGCCGCAGAACTGATTTCAAGTACCACGCACCACGGGACATAGCCGCAGAATTCGTACCGTCCAAGTAAGGCCCACCTAACACAGCGGAAATTTATTTTTAATCTATTAACGATATTATTAAGCACAGCAAGGCCAACTTTCTTCAATTATGTATATTTTTCTGCATTTTGGAAATTTTCGGACTTAGCCGCTGAAGCGACTCAAGTAACACGCACGGTGGGACATAGCCGCAGAACTGGTTTCAAGTACCACGCACCACGGGACATAGCCGCAGAATTCGTACCGTCCAAGTAAGGCCCACCTAACACAGCGGAAATTTATTTTTAGTCAATTAACGGCATTACTATGCACAGCAAGCCCAATTTTCTTCAATTATGTGTATTTTTCTGCATTTTGGAAATTTTTTGGACTTAGCCGCTGAAGCGACTCAACTAACACGCACGGTCGGACATAGCCGCAGAACTGGTTTCAAGTACCACGCACCACGGGACATAGCCGCAGAATTCGTACCGTCCAAGTAAGGCCCACCTAACACAGCGGAAATTTATTTTTAATCTATTAACGATATTATTAAGCACAGCAAGGCCAACTTTCTTCAATTATGTATATTTTTCTGCATTTTGGAAATTTTCGGACTTAGCCGCTGAAGCGACTCAAGTAACACGCACGGTGGGACATAGCCGCAGAACTGATTTCAAGTACCACGCACCACGGGACATAGCCGCAGAGCCATGACTTTTGAGTTAAATTTCGGAAATTTATTTTTAGACAATTAACGGCATTATTGTGCACAGCAAGCCCATTTTTTTTCAATTAAGAATATTTTACTGCATTTTGGAATATTTCGGACTTAGCCGCTGAAGTTATATTCGTTCTATTTCTTATTCTTAGGAAGGCGCTATCACGGCACGGTCTCGTGCTTCGAAGCAGCCCCGTAACTATACTCGCCGTCTGAATTGGCCTCAGGAAGCGACCGTCCCAATACAACCCATCAAACACAGGCGTAGTCTCTTACATGACTTACTTTTAATGCGTTAACGGCTATACGATGATTTCTTTCGAGACGGGGCACCGCAAGCCCAATTTTAATGATTTACAAATACTTAACCATATTATTATTTTTATTATTTGTTATTGACTGCAAATGATTTTATCCCCGGTGGCAGTGACCTACAATAAGGTACAAGAACATAAGACACAACAAAACAATGCGATACATCAACACAGTGAGACAGAAAAAGAATAATTAGAGGGCACAACAAAAAGAATAAGACACAACAGAACCATAAAAGAAAAACATAGGACGCAACCAAAACAACACATCCCACTCACTCACTCAAAATCAAACAACTCATAAGAATACAAAACCATCTACTTCACTATATTACGCTTTCTTCCTCCCTAATTCTTCTTCTTCTACTCCCGTTATTCGTGTTGTCTTATGTTATTTTTATTCAAGTTACTATTATTAAGAAGGCGCCATTACCGCAGGACTCTTTCACCGAAACAGCCTTCTGAGCTACCACGCGCCGTCGGACTTTTGCCGCAGACGTCCCGGGCCTTGGCGGCCGGCAAGCCTCTCGTCGGGGAGAAAATCGCCTTCCGCCCGCGCAAGACAAATGCTGAGATAAGGGGGGTCCAGACCTACTATGGGGAGGACTTTGGGAGCAGGTCCGAGTGCGCGGCCGAACCGGCAATCGGCAAGTATGAGGCCTCCTGCCGGTTCGGGACACGCCGCACTTGACCCGGGGTCGTAGTGTCAGGACGGGGGTGGGGGTGGGGGCAGGACGGAGATCTGGCGTGTGTGGGCGGGCGGGCGGGCGGGCGGGCGGGCGGGGGACCGCGTTCTTAATCGCGGGGACTCGGTCCGGACTCCGTCCTGGGTTCGAACCTAGCTTAATTGTTTTAGGCCCACCTGAGATGCCGCGGGCCACCACGGCGCCCTACGCCGCCGCCGCGAGGACGATGACGACGCTCCTGTGTTCTCCGGCCAGCCTCGAGGACTCAGTCCTCGGTTCGATGCTCGCCTGCCACCACGGCGCCCTACGCCACGCAAGCTCGTCGCTGCTGCAGCCGCGAGGGGCCTATGACGTTCCTGGGTTCGAACCTCGCTTCGGGGATTCTGGGACGCCGCGTGTCTCCACGGCGCCCTACACCAAGAAATCGGGTCGCTGCTGCATGGCCGAAGAAGGTCCTGGGTTCGAACCCCGCCAGCGGCGTGCCCTGTTCCGCTCAGGGCGTGCGCTACGGTCCCGGCTTCGAGACCCCGCGAAGTCATTCCGGCCCCCCCACCCCCCCGCGGGGGAGGGGCGCTGGCGGGCTGGAGGGATTCCCCAGCCCCCGCGGGTGAGTGGCAGCGAAGATCTATAGTTTTGACTCTCTTAAGTGGCCGCCGAGGCCGGCCAACACCTACCACGCGCCATCCAGCAACTACCACGCACCGTGGGACTTAGCCGCTGGAACGACCATTCAAGTACCACGCACGGTGGGACTTAGCCGCAGAGCTAGACCCCTTTCACGTACCACGCGCCTTGGGACATAGCCGCAGAACCCCGACGTCCGAGTAAAACAGCGGAAATTTATTTTTAGTCAATTAACGGCATTATGATGCACACAGCAAGCCCAATTTTCTTCAATTATGGATATTCGACTACATTATGTTTTGTTTCGGACTTAGCCGCTGGAGCGACCTTTCAACTACCACGCACCGTGATACATAGCCGCAGAACACACCCACGTCCGAGTAAAACAGCGGAAATTTATTTTTAGTCAATTAACGGCATTACTATGCACAGCAAGCCCAATTTTCTTCAATTATGTGTATTTTTCTGCATTTTGGAAATTTTTTGGACTTAGCCGCTGAAGCGACTCAACTAACACGCACGGTCGGACATAGCCGCAGAACTGGTTTCAAGTACCACGCACCACGGGACATAGCCGCAGAATTCGTACCGTCCAAGTAAGGCCCACCTAACACAGCGGAAATTTATTTTTAATCTATTAACGATATTATTAAGCACAGCAAGGCCAACTTTCTTCAATTATGTATATTTTTCTGCATTTTGGAAATTTTCGGACTTAGCCGCTGAAGCGACTCAAGTAACACGCACGGTGGGACATAGCCGCAGAACTGATTTCAAGTACCACGCACCACGGGACATAGCCGCAGAATTCGTACCGTCCAAGTAAGGCCCAGCTAACACAGCGGAAATTTATTTTTAATCTATTAACGATATTATTAAGCACAGCAAGCCCAAATTTCTTCAATTATGTGTATTTTTCTGCATTTTGGAAATTTTTTGGACTTAGCCGCTGAAGCGACTCAACTAACACGCACGGTCGGACATAGCCGCAGAACTGGTTTCAAGTACCACGCACCACGGGACATAGCCGCAGAATTCGTACCGTCCAAGTAAGGCCCACCTAACACAGCGGAAATTTATTTTTAATCTATTAACGATATTATTAAGCACAGCAAGGCCAACTTTCTTCAATTATGTATATTTTTCTGCATTTTGGAAATTTTCGGACTTAGCCGCTGAAGCGACTCAAGTAACACGCACGGTGGGACATAGCCGCAGAACTGGTTTCAAGTACCACGCACCACGGGACATAGCCGCAGAATTCGTACCGTCCAAGTAAGGCCCACCTAACACAGCGGAAATTTATTTTTAGTCAATTAACGGCATTACTATGCACAGCAAGCCCAATTTTCTTCAATTATGTGTATTTTTCTGCATTTTGGAAATTTTTTGGACTTAGCCGCTGAAGCGACTCAACTAACACGCACGGTCGGACATAGCCGCAGAACTGGTTTCAAGTACCACGCACCACGGGACATAGCCGCAGAATTCGTACCGTCCAAGTAAGGCCCAGCTAACACAGCGGAAATTTATTTTTAGTCAATTAACGGCATTACTATGCACAGCAAGGCCAACTTTCTTCAATTATGAATATTTTTCTGCATTTTGGAAATTTTCGGACTTAGCCGCTGAAGCGACTCAAGTAACACGCACGGTGGGACATAGCCGCAGAACTGATTTCAAGTACCACGCACCACGGGACATAGCCGCAGAATTCGTACCGTCCAATTAAGGCCCACCTAACACAGCGGAAATTTATTTTTAATCTATTAACGATATTATTAAGCACAGCAAGGCCAACTTTCTTCAATTATGTATATTTTTCTGCATTTTGGAAATTTTCGGACTTAGCCGCTGAAGCGACTCAAGTAACACGCACGGTGGGACATAGCCGCAGAACTGATTTCAAGTACCACGCACCACGGGACATAGCCGCAGAATTCGTACCGTCCAAGTAAGGCCCACCTAACACAGCGGAAATTTATTTTTAATCTATTAACGATATTATTAAGCACAGCAAGGCCAACTTTCTTCAATTATGTATATTTTTCTGCATTTTGGAAATTTTCGGACTTAGCCGCTGAAGCGACTCAAGTAACACGCACGGTGGGACAGCCGCAGAACTGATTTCAAGTACCACGCACCACGGGACATAGCCGCAGAATTCGTACCGTCCAAGTAAGGCCCAGCTAACACAGCGGAAATTTATTTTTAATCTATTAACGATATTATTAAGCACAGCAAGCCCAATTTTCTTCAATTATGTGTATTTTTCTGCATTTTGGAAATTTTTTGGACTTAGCCGCTGAAGCGACTCAACTAACACGCACGGTCGGACATAGCCGCAGAACTGGTTTCAAGTACCACGCACCACGGGACATAGCCGCAGAATTCGTACCGTCCAAGTAAGGCCCACCTAACACAGCGGAAATTTATTTTTAATCTATTAACGATATTATTAAGCACAGCAAGGCCAACTTTCTTCAATTATGTATATTTTTCTGCATTTTGGAAATTTTCGGACTTAGCCGCTGAAGCGACTCAAGTAACACGCACGGTGGGACATAGCCGCAGAACTGATTTCAAGTACCACGCACCACGGGACATAGCCGCAGAATTCGTACCGTCCAAGTAAGGCCCACCTAACACAGCGGAAATTTATTTTTAATCTATTAACGATATTATTAAGCACAGCAAGGCCAACTTTCTTCAATTATGTATATTTTTCTGCATTTTGGAAATTTTCGGACTTAGCCGCTGAAGCGACTCAAGTAACACGCACGGTGGGACAGCCGCAGAACTGATTTCAAGTACCACGCACCACGGGACATAGCCGCAGAATTCGTACCGTCCAAGTAAGGCCCACCTAACACAGCGGAAATTTATTTTTAATCTATTAACGATATTATTAAGCACAGCAAGGCCAACTTTCTTCAATTATGTATATTTTTCTGCATTTTGGAAATTTTCGGACTTAGCCGCTGAAGCGACTCAAGTAACACGCACGGTGGGACATAGCCGCAGAACTGGTTTCAAGTACCACGCACCACGGGACATAGCCGCAGAATTCGTACCGTCCAAGTAAGGCCCACCTAACACAGCGGAAATTTATTTTTAGTCAATTAACGGCATTACTATGCACAGCAAGCCCAATTTTCTTCAATTATGTGTATTTTTCTGCATTTTGGAAATTTTTTGGACTTAGCCGCTGAAGCGACTCAACTAACACGCACGGTCGGACATAGCCGCAGAACTGGTTTCAAGTACCACGCACCACGGGACATAGCCGCAGAATTCGTACCGTCCAAGTAAGGCCCACCTAACACAGCGGAAATTTATTTTTAGTCAATTAACGGCATTACTATGCACAGCAAGCCCAATTTTCTTCAATTATGTGTATTTTTCTGCATTTTGGAAATTTTTTGGACTTAGCCGCTGAAGCGACTCAACTAACACGCACGGTCGGACATAGCCGCAGAACTGGTTTCAAGTACCACGCACCACGGGACATAGCCGCAGAATTCGTACCGTCCAAGTAAGGCCCACCTAACACAGCGGAAATTTATTTTTAATCTATTAACGATATTATTAAGCACAGCAAGGCCAACTTTCTTCAATTATGTATATTTTTCTGCATTTTGGAAATTTTCGGACTTAGCCGCTGAAGCGACTCAAGTAACACGCACGGTGGGACATAGCCGCAGAACTGATTTCAAGTACCACGCACCACGGGACATAGCCGCAGAATTCGTACCGTCCAAGTAAGGCCCACCTAACACAGCGGAAATTTATTTTTAATCTATTAACGATATTATTAAGCACAGCAAGGCCAACTTTCTTCAATTATGTATATTTTTCTGCATTTTGGAAATTTTCGGACTTAGCCGCTGAAGCGACTCAAGTAACACGCACGGTGGGACATAGCCGCAGAACTGATTTCAAGTACCACGCACCACGGGACATAGCCGCAGAATTCGTACCGTCCAAGTAAGGCCCACCTAACACAGCGGAAATTTATTTTTAATCTATTAACGATATTATTAAGCACAGCAAGGCCAACTTTCTTCAATTATGTATATTTTTCTGCATTTTGGAAATTTTCGGACTTAGCCGCTGAAGCGACTCAAGTAACACGCACGGTGGGACATAGCCGCAGAACTGATTTCAAGTACCACGCACCACGGGACATAGCCGCAGAGCCATGACTTTTGAGTTAAATTTCGGAAATTTATTTTTAGACAATTAACGGCATTATTGTGCACAGCAAGCCCATTTTTTTTCAATTAAGAATATTTTACTGCATTTTGGAATATTTCGGACTTAGCCGCTGAAGTTATATTCGTTCTATTTCTTATTCTTAGGAAGGCGCTATCACGGCACGGTCTCGTGCTTCGAAGCAGCCCCGTAACTATACTCGCCGTCTGAATTGGCCTCAGGAAGCGACCGTCCCAATACAACCCATCAAACACAGGCGTAGTCTCTTACATGACTTACTTTTAATGCGTTAACGGCTATACGATGATTTCTTTCGAGACGGGGCACCGCAAGCCCAATTTTAATGATTTACAAATACTTAACCATATTATTATTTTTATTATTTGTTATTGACTGCAAATGATTTTATCCCCGGTGGCAGTGACCTACAATAAGGTACAAGAACATAAGACACAACAAAACAATGCGATACATCAACACAGTGAGACAGAAAAAGAATAATTAGAGGGCACAACAAAAAGAATAAGACACAACAGAACCATAAAAGAAAAACATAGGACGCAACCAAAACAACACATCCCACTCACTCACTCAAAATCAAACAACTCATAAGAATACAAAACCATCTACTTCACTATATTACGCTTTCTTCCTCCCTAATTCTTCTTCTTCTACTCCCGTTATTCGTGTTGTCTTATGTTATTTTTATTCAAGTTACTATTATTAAGAAGGCGCCATTACCGCAGGACTCTTTCACCGAAACAGCCTTCTGAGCTACCACGCGCCGTCGGACTTTTGCCGCAGACGTCCCGGGCCTTGGCGGCCGGCAAGCCTCTCGTCGGGGAGAAAATCGCCTTCCGCCCGCGCAAGACAAATGCTGAGATAAGGGGGGTCCAGACCTACTATGGGGAGGACTTTGGGAGCAGGTCCGAGTGCGCGGCCGAACCGGCAATCGGCAAGTATGAGGCCTCCTGCCGGTTCGGGACACGCCGCACTTGACCCGGGGTCGTAGTGTCAGGACGGGGGTGGGGGTGGGGGCAGGACGGAGATCTGGCGTGTGTGGGCGGGCGGGCGGGCGGGCGGGGGACCGCGTTCTTAATCGCGGGGACTCGGTCCGGACTCCGTCCTGGGTTCGAACCTAGCTTAATTGTTTTAGGCCCACCTGAGATGCCGCGGGCCACCACGGCGCCCTACGCCGCCGCCGCGAGGACGATGACGACGCTCCTGTGTTCTCCGGCCAGCCTCGAGGACTCAGTCCTCGGTTCGATGCTCGCCTGCCACCACGGCGCCCTACGCCACGCAAGCTCGTCGCTGCTGCAGCCGCGAGGGGCCTATGACGTTCCTGGGTTCGAACCTCGCTTCGGGGATTCTGGGACGCCGCGTGTCTCCACGGCGCCCTACACCAAGAAATCGGGTCGCTGCTGCATGGCCGAAGAAGGTCCTGGGTTCGAACCCCGCCAGCGGCGTGCCCTGTTCCGCTCAGGGCGTGCGCTACGGTCCCGGCTTCGAGACCCCGCGAAGTCACTCCGGCCCCCCCACCCCCCCGCGGGGGAGGGGCGCTGGCGGGCTGGAGGGATTCCCCAGCCCCCGCGGGTGAGTGGCAGCGAAGATCTATAGTTTTGACTCTCTTAAGTGGCCGCCGAGGCCGGCCAACACCTACCACGCGCCATCCAGCAACTACCACGCACCGTGGGACTTAGCCGCTGGAACGACCATTCAAGTACCACGCACGGTGGGACTTAGCCGCAGAGCTAGACCCCTTTCACGTACCACGCGCCTTGGGACATAGCCGCAGAACCCCGACGTCCGAGTAAAACAGCGGAAATTTATTTTTAGTCAATTAACGGCATTATGATGCACACAGCAAGCCCAATTTTCTTCAATTATGGATATTCGACTACATTATGTTTTGTTTCGGACTTAGCCGCTGGAGCGACCTTTCAACTACCACGCACCGTGATACATAGCCGCAGAACACACCCACGTCCGAGTAAAACAGCGGAAATTTATTTTTAGTCAATTAACGGCATTACTATGCACAGCAAGCCCAATTTTCTTCAATTATGTGTATTTTTCTGCATTTTGGAAATTTTTTGGACTTAGCCGCTGAAGCGACTCAACTAACACGCACGGTCGGACATAGCCGCAGAACTGGTTTCAAGTACCACGCACCACGGGACATAGCCGCAGAATTCGTACCGTCCAAGTAAGGCCCACCTAACACAGCGGAAATTTATTTTTAATCTATTAACGATATTATTAAGCACAGCAAGGCCAACTTTCTTCAATTATGTATATTTTTCTGCATTTTGGAAATTTTCGGACTTAGCCGCTGAAGCGACTCAAGTAACACGCACGGTGGGACATAGCCGCAGAACTGATTTCAAGTACCACGCACCACGGGACATAGCCGCAGAATTCGTACCGTCCAAGTAAGGCCCAGCTAACACAGCGGAAATTTATTTTTAATCTATTAACGATATTATTAAGCACAGCAAGCCCAATTTTCTTCAATTATGTGTATTTTTCTGCATTTTGGAAATTTTTTGGACTTAGCCGCTGAAGCGACTCAACTAACACGCACGGTCGGACATAGCCGCAGAACTGGTTTCAAGTACCACGCACCACGGGACATAGCCGCAGAATTCGTACCGTCCAAGTAAGGCCCACCTAACACAGCGGAAATTTATTTTTAATCTATTAACGATATTATTAAGCACAGCAAGGCCAACTTTCTTCAATTATGTATATTTTTCTGCATTTTGGAAATTTTCGGACTTAGCCGCTGAAGCGACTCAAGTAACACGCACGGTGGGACATAGCCGCAGAACTGGTTTCAAGTACCACGCACCACGGGACATAGCCGCAGAATTCGTACCGTCCAAGTAAGGCCCACCTAACACAGCGGAAATTTATTTTTAGTCAATTAACGGCATTACTATGCACAGCAAGCCCAATTTTCTTCAATTATGTGTATTTTTCTGCATTTTGGAAATTTTTTGGACTTAGCCGCTGAAGCGACTCAACTAACACGCACGGTCGGACATAGCCGCAGAACTGGTTTCAAGTACCACGCACCACGGGACATAGCCGCAGAATTCGTACCGTCCAAGTAAGGCCCAGCTAACACAGCGGAAATTTATTTTTAGTCAATTAACGGCATTACTATGCACAGCAAGGCCAACTTTCTTCAATTATGAATATTTTTCTGCATTTTGGAAATTTTCGGACTTAGCCGCTGAAGCGACTCAAGTAACACGCACGGTGGGACATAGCCGCAGAACTGATTTCAAGTACCACGCACCACGGGACATAGCCGCAGAATTCGTACCGTCCAAGTAAGGCCCACCTAACACAGCGGAAATTTATTTTTAATCTATTAACGATATTATTAAGCACAGCAAGGCCAACTTTCTTCAATTATGTATATTTTTCTGCATTTTGGAAATTTTCGGACTTAGCCGCTGAAGCGACTCAAGTAACACGCACGGTGGGACATAGCCGCAGAACTGATTTCAAGTACCACGCACCACGGGACATAGCCGCAGAATTCGTACCGTCCAAGTAAGGCCCACCTAACACAGCGGAAATTTATTTTTAATCTATTAACGATATTATTAAGCACAGCAAGGCCAACTTTCTTCAATTATGTATATTTTTCTGCATTTTGGAAATTTTCGGACTTAGCCGCTGAAGCGACTCAAGTAACACGCACGGTGGGACAGCCGCAGAACTGATTTCAAGTACCACGCACCACGGGACATAGCCGCAGAATTCGTACCGTCCAAGTAAGGCCCAGCTAACACAGCGGAAATTTATTTTTAATCTATTAACGATATTATTAAGCACAGCAAGCCCAATTTTCTTCAATTATGTGTATTTTTCTGCATTTTGGAAATTTTTTGGACTTAGCCGCTGAAGCGACTCAACTAACACGCACGGTCGGACATAGCCGCAGAACTGGTTTCAAGTACCACGCACCACGGGACATAGCCGCAGAATTCGTACCGTCCAAGTAAGGCCCACCTAACACAGCGGAAATTTATTTTTAATCTATTAACGATATTATTAAGCACAGCAAGGCCAACTTTCTTCAATTATGTATATTTTTCTGCATTTTGGAAATTTTCGGACTTAGCCGCTGAAGCGACTCAAGTAACACGCACGGTGGGACATAGCCGCAGAACTGATTTCAAGTACCACGCACCACGGGACATAGCCGCAGAATTCGTACCGTCCAAGTAAGGCCCACCTAACACAGCGGAAATTTATTTTTAATCTATTAACGATATTATTAAGCACAGCAAGGCCAACTTTCTTCAATTATGTATATTTTTCTGCATTTTGGAAATTTTCGGACTTAGCCGCTGAAGCGACTCAAGTAACACGCACGGTGGGACATAGCCGCAGAACTGATTTCAAGTACCACGCACCACGGGACATAGCCGCAGAATTCGTACCGTCCAAGTAAGGCCCACCTAACACAGCGGAAATTTATTTTTAATCTATTAACGATATTATTAAGCACAGCAAGGCCAACTTTCTTCAATTATGTATATTTTTCTGCATTTTGGAAATTTTCGGACTTAGCCGCTGAAGCGACTCAAGTAACACGCACGGTGGGACAGCCGCAGAACTGATTTCAAGTACCACGCACCACGGGACATAGCCGCAGAATTCGTACCGTCCAAGTAAGGCCCACCTAACACAGCGGAAATTTATTTTTAATCTATTAACGATATTATTAAGCACAGCAAGGCCAACTTTCTTCAATTATGTATATTTTTCTGCATTTTGGAAATTTTCGGACTTAGCCGCTGAAGCGACTCAAGTAACACGCACGGTGGGACATAGCCGCAGAACTGGTTTCAAGTACCACGCACCACGGGACATAGCCGCAGAATTCGTACCGTCCAAGTAAGGCCCACCTAACACAGCGGAAATTTATTTTTAGTCAATTAACGGCATTACTATGCACAGCAAGCCCAATTTTCTTCAATTATGTGTATTTTTCTGCATTTTGGAAATTTTTTGGACTTAGCCGCTGAAGCGACTCAACTAACACGCACGGTCGGACATAGCCGCAGAACTGGTTTCAAGTACCACGCACCACGGGACATAGCCGCAGAATTCGTACCGTCCAAGTAAGGCCCAGCTAACACAGCGGAAATTTATTTTTAGTCAATTAACGGCATTACTATGCACAGCAAGGCCAACTTTCTTCAATTATGAATATTTTTCTGCATTTTGGAAATTTTCGGACTTAGCCGCTGAAGCGACTCAACTAACACGCACGGTCGGACATAGCCGCAGAACTGGTTTCAAGTACCACGCACCACGGGACATAGCCGCAGAATTCGTACCGTCCAAGTAAGGCCCACCTAACACAGCGGAAATTTATTTTTAATCTATTAACGATATTATTAAGCACAGCAAGGCCAACTTTCTTCAATTATGTATATTTTTCTGCATTTTGGAAATTTTCGGACTTAGCCGCTGAAGCGACTCAAGTAACACGCACGGTGGGACATAGCCGCAGAACTGATTTCAAGTACCACGCACCACGGGACATAGCCGCAGAATTCGTACCGTCCAAGTAAGGCCCACCTAACACAGCGGAAATTTATTTTTAATCTATTAACGATATTATTAAGCACAGCAAGGCCAACTTTCTTCAATTATGTATATTTTTCTGCATTTTGGAAATTTTCGGACTTAGCCGCTGAAGCGACTCAAGTAACACGCACGGTGGGACATAGCCGCAGAACTGATTTCAAGTACCACGCACCACGGGACATAGCCGCAGAATTCGTACCGTCCAAGTAAGGCCCACCTAACACAGCGGAAATTTATTTTTAATCTATTAACGATATTATTAAGCACAGCAAGGCCAACTTTCTTCAATTATGTATATTTTTCTGCATTTTGGAAATTTTCGGACTTAGCCGCTGAAGCGACTCAAGTAACACGCACGGTGGGACATAGCCGCAGAACTGATTTCAAGTACCACGCACCACGGGACATAGCCGCAGAATTCGTACCGTCCAAGTAAGGCCCACCTAACACAGCGGAAATTTATTTTTAATCTATTAACGATATTATTAAGCACAGCAAGGCCAACTTTCTTCAATTATGTATATTTTTCTGCATTTTGGAAATTTTCGGACTTAGCCGCTGAAGCGACTCAAGTAACACGCACGGTGGGACAGCCGCAGAACTGATTTCAAGTACCACGCACCACGGGACATAGCCGCAGAATTCGTACCGTCCAAGTAAGGCCCACCTAACACAGCGGAAATTTATTTTTAATCTATTAACGATATTATTAAGCACAGCAAGGCCAACTTTCTTCAATTATGTATATTTTTCTGCATTTTGGAAATTTTCGGACTTAGCCGCTGAAGCGACTCAAGTAACACGCACGGTGGGACATAGCCGCAGAACTGGTTTCAAGTACCACGCACCACGGGACATAGCCGCAGAATTCGTACCGTCCAAGTAAGGCCCACCTAACACAGCGGAAATTTATTTTTAGTCAATTAACGGCATTACTATGCACAGCAAGCCCAATTTTCTTCAATTATGTGTATTTTTCTGCATTTTGGAAATTTTTTGGACTTAGCCGCTGAAGCGACTCAACTAACACGCACGGTCGGACATAGCCGCAGAACTGGTTTCAAGTACCACGCACCACGGGACATAGCCGCAGAATTCGTACCGTCCAAGTAAGGCCCACCTAACACAGCGGAAATTTATTTTTAATCTATTAACGATATTATTAAGCACAGCAAGGCCAACTTTCTTCAATTATGTATATTTTTCTGCATTTTGGAAATTTTCGGACTTAGCCGCTGAAGCGACTCAAGTAACACGCACGGTGGGACATAGCCGCAGAACTGATTTCAAGTACCACGCACCACGGGACATAGCCGCAGAGCCATGACTTTTGAGTTAAATTTCGGAAATTTATTTTTAGACAATTAACGGCATTATTGTGCACAGCAAGCCCATTTTTTTTCAATTAAGAATATTTTACTGCATTTTGGAATATTTCGGACTTAGCCGCTGAAGTTATATTCGTTCTATTTCTTATTCTTAGGAAGGCGCTATCACGGCACGGTCTCGTGCTTCGAAGCAGCCCCGTAACTATACTCGCCGTCTGAATTGGCCTCAGGAAGCGACCGTCCCAATACAACCCATCAAACACAGGCGTAGTCTCTTACATGACTTACTTTTAATGCGTTAACGGCTATACGATGATTTCTTTCGAGACGGGGCACCGCAAGCCCAATTTTAATGATTTACAAATACTTAACCATATTATTATTTTTATTATTTGTTATTGACTGCAAATGATTTTATCCCCGGTGGCAGTGACCTACAATAAGGTACAAGAACATAAGACACAACAAAACAATGCGGTACATCAACACAGTGAGACAGAAAAAGAATAATTAGAGGGCACAACAAAAAGAATAAGACACAACAGAACCATAAAAGAAAAACATAGGACGCAACCAAAACAACACATCCCACTCACTCACTCAAAATCAAACAACTCATAAGAATACAAAACCATCTACTTCACTATATTACGCTTTCTTCCTCCCTAATTCTTCTTCTTCTACTCCCGTTATTCGTGTTGTCTTATGTTATTTTTATTCAAGTTACTATTATTAAGAAGGCGCCATTACCGCAGGACTCTTTCACCGAAACAGCCTTCTGAGCTACCACGCGCCGTCGGACTTTTGCCGCAGACGTCCCGGGCCTTGGCGGCCGGCAAGCCTCTCGTCGGGGAGAAAATCGCCTTCCGCCCGCGCAAGACAAATGCTGAGATAAGGGGGGTCCAGACCTACTATGGGGAGGACTTTGGGAGCAGGTCCGAGTGCGCGGCCGAACCGGCAATCGGCAAGTATGAGGCCTCCTGCCGGTTCGGGACACGCCGCACTTGACCCGGGGTCGTAGTGTCAGGACGGGGGTGGGGGTGGGGGCAGGACGGAGATCTGGCGTGTGTGGGCGGGCGGGCGGGCGGGCGGGGGACCGCGTTCTTAATCGCGGGGACTCGGTCCGGACTCCGTCCTGGGTTCGAACCTAGCTTAATTGTTTTAGGCCCACCTGAGATGCCGCGGGCCACCACGGCGCCCTACGCCGCCGCCGCGAGGACGATGACGACGCTCCTGTGTTCTCCGGCCAGCCTCGAGGACTCAGTCCTCGGTTCGATGCTCGCCTGCCACCACGGCGCCCTACGCCACGCAAGCTCGTCGCTGCTGCAGCCGCGAGGGGCCTATGACGTTCCTGGGTTCGAACCTCGCTTCGGGGATTCTGGGACGCCGCGTGCCTCCACGGCGCCCTACACCAAGAAATCGGGTCGCTGCTGCATGGCCGAAGAAGGTCCTGGGTTCGAACCCCGCCAGCGGCGTGCCCTGTTCCGCTCAGGGCGTGCGCTACGGTCCCGGCTTCGAGACCCCGCGAAGTCACTCCGGCCCCCCCACCCCCCCGCGGGGGAGGGGCGCTGGCGGGCTGGAGGGATTCCCCAGCCCCCGCGGGTGAGTGGCAGCGAAGATCTATAGTTTTGACTCTCTTAAGTGGCCGCCGAGGCCGGCCAACACCTACCACGCGCCATCCAGCAACTACCACGCACCGTGGGACTTAGCCGCTGGAACGACCATTCAAGTACCACGCACGGTGGGACTTAGCCGCAGAGCTAGACCCCTTTCACGTACCACGCGCCTTGGGACATAGCCGCAGAACCCCGACGTCCGAGTAAAACAGCGGAAATTTATTTTTAGTCAATTAACGGCATTATGATGCACACAGCAAGCCCAATTTTCTTCAATTATGGATATTCGACTACATTATGTTTTGTTTCGGACTTAGCCGCTGGAGCGACCTTTCAACTACCACGCACCGTGATACATAGCCGCAGAACACACCCACGTCCGAGTAAAACAGCGGAAATTTATTTTTAGTCAATTAACGGCATTACTATGCACAGCAAGCCCAATTTTCTTCAATTATGTGTATTTTTCTGCATTTTGGAAATTTTTTGGACTTAGCCGCTGAAGCGACTCAACTAACACGCACGGTCGGACATAGCCGCAGAACTGGTTTCAAGTACCACGCACCACGGGACATAGCCGCAGAATTCGTACCGTCCAAGTAAGGCCCACCTAACACAGCGGAAATTTATTTTTAATCTATTAACGATATTATTAAGCACAGCAAGGCCAACTTTCTTCAATTATGTATATTTTTCTGCATTTTGGAAATTTTCGGACTTAGCCGCTGAAGCGACTCAAGTAACACGCACGGTGGGACATAGCCGCAGAACTGATTTCAAGTACCACGCACCACGGGACATAGCCGCAGAATTCGTACCGTCCAAGTAAGGCCCAGCTAACACAGCGGAAATTTATTTTTAATCTATTAACGATATTATTAAGCACAGCAAGCCCAATTTTCTTCAATTATGTGTATTTTTCTGCATTTTGGAAATTTTTTGGACTTAGCCGCTGAAGCGACTCAACTAACACGCACGGTCGGACATAGCCGCAGAACTGGTTTCAAGTACCACGCACCACGGGACATAGCCGCAGAATTCGTACCGTCCAAGTAAGGCCCACCTAACACAGCGGAAATTTATTTTTAATCTATTAACGATATTATTAAGCACAGCAAGGCCAACTTTCTTCAATTATGTATATTTTTCTGCATTTTGGAAATTTTCGGACTTAGCCGCTGAAGCGACTCAAGTAACACGCACGGTGGGACATAGCCGCAGAACTGGTTTCAAGTACCACGCACCACGGGACATAGCCGCAGAATTCGTACCGTCCAAGTAAGGCCCACCTAACACAGCGGAAATTTATTTTTAGTCAATTAACGGCATTACTATGCACAGCAAGCCCAATTTTCTTCAATTATGTGTATTTTTCTGCATTTTGGAAATTTTTTGGACTTAGCCGCTGAAGCGACTCAACTAACACGCACGGTCGGACATAGCCGCAGAACTGGTTTCAAGTACCACGCACCACGGGACATAGCCGCAGAATTCGTACCGTCCAAGTAAGGCCCAGCTAACACAGCGGAAATTTATTTTTAGTCAATTAACGGCATTACTATGCACAGCAAGGCCAACTTTCTTCAATTATGAATATTTTTCTGCATTTTGGAAATTTTCGGACTTAGCCGCTGAAGCGACTCAAGTAACACGCACGGTGGGACATAGCCGCAGAACTGATTTCAAGTACCACGCACCACGGGACATAGCCGCAGAATTCGTACCGTCCAAGTAAGGCCCACCTAACACAGCGGAAATTTATTTTTAATCTATTAACGATATTATTAAGCACAGCAAGGCCAACTTTCTTCAATTATGTATATTTTTCTGCATTTTGGAAATTTTCGGACTTAGCCGCTGAAGCGACTCAAGTAACACGCACGGTGGGACATAGCCGCAGAACTGATTTCAAGTACCACGCACCACGGGACATAGCCGCAGAATTCGTACCGTCCAAGTAAGGCCCACCTAACACAGCGGAAATTTATTTTTAATCTATTAACGATATTATTAAGCACAGCAAGGCCAACTTTCTTCAATTATGTATATTTTTCTGCATTTTGGAAATTTTCGGACTTAGCCGCTGAAGCGACTCAAGTAACACGCACGGTGGGACAGCCGCAGAACTGATTTCAAGTACCACGCACCACGGGACATAGCCGCAGAATTCGTACCGTCCAAGTAAGGCCCAGCTAACACAGCGGAAATTTATTTTTAATCTATTAACGATATTATTAAGCACAGCAAGCCCAATTTTCTTCAATTATGTGTATTTTTCTGCATTTTGGAAATTTTTTGGACTTAGCCGCTGAAGCGACTCAACTAACACGCACGGTCGGACATAGCCGCAGAACTGGTTTCAAGTACCACGCACCACGGGACATAGCCGCAGAATTCGTACCGTCCAAGTAAGGCCCACCTAACACAGCGGAAATTTATTTTTAATCTATTAACGATATTATTAAGCACAGCAAGGCCAACTTTCTTCAATTATGTATATTTTTCTGCATTTTGGAAATTTTCGGACTTAGCCGCTGAAGCGACTCAAGTAACACGCACGGTGGGACATAGCCGCAGAACTGATTTCAAGTACCACGCACCACGGGACATAGCCGCAGAATTCGTACCGTCCAAGTAAGGCCCACCTAACACAGCGGAAATTTATTTTTAATCTATTAACGATATTATTAAGCACAGCAAGGCCAACTTTCTTCAATTATGTATATTTTTCTGCATTTTGGAAATTTTCGGACTTAGCCGCTGAAGCGACTCAAGTAACACGCACGGTGGGACATAGCCGCAGAACTGATTTCAAGTACCACGCACCACGGGACATAGCCGCAGAATTCGTACCGTCCAAGTAAGGCCCACCTAACACAGCGGAAATTTATTTTTAATCTATTAACGATATTATTAAGCACAGCAAGGCCAACTTTCTTCAATTATGTATATTTTTCTGCATTTTGGAAATTTTCGGACTTAGCCGCTGAAGCGACTCAAGTAACACGCACGGTGGGACAGCCGCAGAACTGATTTCAAGTACCACGCACCACGGGACATAGCCGCAGAATTCGTACCGTCCAAGTAAGGCCCACCTAACACAGCGGAAATTTATTTTTAATCTATTAACGATATTATTAAGCACAGCAAGGCCAACTTTCTTCAATTATGTATATTTTTCTGCATTTTGGAAATTTTCGGACTTAGCCGCTGAAGCGACTCAAGTAACACGCACGGTGGGACATAGCCGCAGAACTGGTTTCAAGTACCACGCACCACGGGACATAGCCGCAGAATTCGTACCGTCCAAGTAAGGCCCACCTAACACAGCGGAAATTTATTTTTAGTCAATTAACGGCATTACTATGCACAGCAAGCCCAATTTTCTTCAATTATGTGTATTTTTCTGCATTTTGGAAATTTTTTGGACTTAGCCGCTGAAGCGACTCAACTAACACGCACGGTCGGACATAGCCGCAGAACTGGTTTCAAGTACCACGCACCACGGGACATAGCCGCAGAATTCGTACCGTCCAAGTAAGGCCCAGCTAACACAGCGGAAATTTATTTTTAGTCAATTAACGGCATTACTATGCACAGCAAGGCCAACTTTCTTCAATTATGAATATTTTTCTGCATTTTGGAAATTTTCGGACTTAGCCGCTGAAGCGACTCAACTAACACGCACGGTCGGACATAGCCGCAGAACTGGTTTCAAGTACCACGCACCACGGGACATAGCCGCAGAATTCGTACCGTCCAAGTAAGGCCCACCTAACACAGCGGAAATTTATTTTTAATCTATTAACGATATTATTAAGCACAGCAAGGCCAACTTTCTTCAATTATGTATATTTTTCTGCATTTTGGAAATTTTCGGACTTAGCCGCTGAAGCGACTCAAGTAACACGCACGGTGGGACATAGCCGCAGAACTGATTTCAAGTACCACGCACCACGGGACATAGCCGCAGAATTCGTACCGTCCAAGTAAGGCCCACCTAACACAGCGGAAATTTATTTTTAATCTATTAACGATATTATTAAGCACAGCAAGGCCAACTTTCTTCAATTATGTATATTTTTCTGCATTTTGGAAATTTTCGGACTTAGCCGCTGAAGCGACTCAAGTAACACGCACGGTGGGACATAGCCGCAGAACTGATTTCAAGTACCACGCACCACGGGACATAGCCGCAGAATTCGTACCGTCCAAGTAAGGCCCACCTAACACAGCGGAAATTTATTTTTAATCTATTAACGATATTATTAAGCACAGCAAGGCCAACTTTCTTCAATTATGTATATTTTTCTGCATTTTGGAAATTTTCGGACTTAGCCGCTGAAGCGACTCAAGTAACACGCACGGTGGGACATAGCCGCAGAACTGATTTCAAGTACCACGCACCACGGGACATAGCCGCAGAGCCATGACTTTTGAGTTAAATTTCGGAAATTTATTTTTAGACAATTAACGGCATTATTGTGCACAGCAAGCCCATTTTTTTTCAATTAAGAATATTTTACTGCATTTTGGAATATTTCGGACTTAGCCGCTGAAGTTATATTCGTTCTATTTCTTATTCTTAGGAAGGCGCTATCACGGCACGGTCTCGTGCTTCGAAGCAGCCCCGTAACTATACTCGCCGTCTGAATTGGCCTCAGGAAGCGACCGTCCCAATACAACCCATCAAACACAGGCGTAGTCTCTTACATGACTTACTTTTAATGCGTTAACGGCTATACGATGATTTCTTTCGAGACGGGGCACCGCAAGCCCAATTTTAATGATTTACAAATACTTAACCATATTATTATTTTTATTATTTGTTATTGACTGCAAATGATTTTATCCCCGGTGGCAGTGACCTACAATAAGGTACAAGAACATAAGACACAACAAAACAATGCGATACATCAACACAGTGAGACAGAAAAAGAATAATTAGAGGGCACAACAAAAAGAATAAGACACAACAGAACCATAAAAGAAAAACATAGGACGCAACCAAAACAACACATCCCACTCACTCACTCAAAATCAAACAACTCATAAGAATACAAAACCATCTACTTCACTATATTACGCTTTCTTCCTCCCTAATTCTTCTTCTTCTACTCCCGTTATTCGTGTTGTCTTATGTTATTTTTATTCAAGTTACTATTATTAAGAAGGCGCCATTACCGCAGGACTCTTTCACCGAAACAGCCTTCTGAGCTACCACGCGCCGTCGGACTTTTGCCGCAGACGTCCCGGGCCTTGGCGGCCGGCAAGCCTCTCGTCGGGGAGAAAATCGCCTTCCGCCCGCGCAAGACAAATGCTGAGATAAGGGGGGTCCAGACCTACTATGGGGAGGACTTTGGGAGCAGGTCCGAGTGCGCGGCCGAACCGGCAATCGGCAAGTATGAGGCCTCCTGCCGGTTCGGGACACGCCGCACTTGACCCGGGGTCGTAGTGTCAGGACGGGGGTGGGGGTGGGGGCAGGACGGAGATCTGGCGTGTGTGGGCGGGCGGGCGGGCGGGCGGGGGACCGCGTTCTTAATCGCGGGGACTCGGTCCGGACTCCGTCCTGGGTTCGAACCTAGCTTAATTGTTTTAGGCCCACCTGAGATGCCGCGGGCCACCACGGCGCCCTACGCCGCCGCCGCGAGGACGATGACGACGCTCCTGTGTTCTCCGGCCAGCCTCGAGGACTCAGTCCTCGGTTCGATGCTCGCCTGCCACCACGGCGCCCTACGCCACGCAAGCTCGTCGCTGCTGCAGCCGCGAGGGGCCTATGACGTTCCTGGGTTCGAACCTCGCTTCGGGGATTCTGGGACGCCGCGTGCCTCCACGGCGCCCTACACCAAGAAATCGGGTCGCTGCTGCATGGCCGAAGAAGGTCCTGGGTTCGAACCCCGCCAGCGGCGTGCCCTGTTCCGCTCAGGGCGTGCGCTACGGTCCCGGCTTCGAGACCCCGCGAAGTCACTCCGGCCCCCCCACCCCCCCGCGGGGGAGGGGCGCTGGCGGGCTGGAGGGATTCCCCAGCCCCCGCGGGTGAGTGGCAGCGAAGATCTATAGTTTTGACTCTCTTAAGTGGCCGCCGAGGCCGGCCAACACCTACCACGCGCCATCCAGCAACTACCACGCACCGTGGGACTTAGCCGCTGGAACGACCATTCAAGTACCACGCACGGTGGGACTTAGCCGCAGAGCTAGACCCCTTTCACGTACCACGCGCCTTGGGACATAGCCGCAGAACCCCGACGTCCGAGTAAAACAGCGGAAATTTATTTTTAGTCAATTAACGGCATTATGATGCACACAGCAAGCCCAATTTTCTTCAATTATGGATATTCGACTACATTATGTTTTGTTTCGGACTTAGCCGCTGGAGCGACCTTTCAACTACCACGCACCGTGATACATAGCCGCAGAACACACCCACGTCCGAGTAAAACAGCGGAAATTTATTTTTAGTCAATTAACGGCATTACTATGCACAGCAAGCCCAATTTTCTTCAATTATGTGTATTTTTCTGCATTTTGGAAATTTTTTGGACTTAGCCGCTGAAGCGACTCAACTAACACGCACGGTCGGACATAGCCGCAGAACTGGTTTCAAGTACCACGCACCACGGGACATAGCCGCAGAATTCGTACCGTCCAAGTAAGGCCCACCTAACACAGCGGAAATTTATTTTTAATCTATTAACGATATTATTAAGCACAGCAAGGCCAACTTTCTTCAATTATGTATATTTTTCTGCATTTTGGAAATTTTCGGACTTAGCCGCTGAAGCGACTCAAGTAACACGCACGGTGGGACATAGCCGCAGAACTGATTTCAAGTACCACGCACCACGGGACATAGCCGCAGAATTCGTACCGTCCAAGTAAGGCCCAGCTAACACAGCGGAAATTTATTTTTAATCTATTAACGATATTATTAAGCACAGCAAGCCCAATTTTCTTCAATTATGTGTATTTTTCTGCATTTTGGAAATTTTTTGGACTTAGCCGCTGAAGCGACTCAACTAACACGCACGGTCGGACATAGCCGCAGAACTGGTTTCAAGTACCACGCACCACGGGACATAGCCGCAGAATTCGTACCGTCCAAGTAAGGCCCACCTAACACAGCGGAAATTTATTTTTAATCTATTAACGATATTATTAAGCACAGCAAGGCCAACTTTCTTCAATTATGTATATTTTTCTGCATTTTGGAAATTTTCGGACTTAGCCGCTGAAGCGACTCAAGTAACACGCACGGTGGGACATAGCCGCAGAACTGGTTTCAAGTACCACGCACCACGGGACATAGCCGCAGAATTCGTACCGTCCAAGTAAGGCCCACCTAACACAGCGGAAATTTATTTTTAGTCAATTAACGGCATTACTATGCACAGCAAGCCCAATTTTCTTCAATTATGTGTATTTTTCTGCATTTTGGAAATTTTTTGGACTTAGCCGCTGAAGCGACTCAACTAACACGCACGGTCGGACATAGCCGCAGAACTGGTTTCAAGTACCACGCACCACGGGACATAGCCGCAGAATTCGTACCGTCCAAGTAAGGCCCAGCTAACACAGCGGAAATTTATTTTTAGTCAATTAACGGCATTACTATGCACAGCAAGGCCAACTTTCTTCAATTATGAATATTTTTCTGCATTTTGGAAATTTTCGGACTTAGCCGCTGAAGCGACTCAAGTAACACGCACGGTGGGACATAGCCGCAGAACTGATTTCAAGTACCACGCACCACGGGACATAGCCGCAGAATTCGTACCGTCCAAGTAAGGCCCACCTAACACAGCGGAAATTTATTTTTAATCTATTAACGATATTATTAAGCACAGCAAGGCCAACTTTCTTCAATTATGTATATTTTTCTGCATTTTGGAAATTTTCGGACTTAGCCGCTGAAGCGACTCAAGTAACACGCACGGTGGGACATAGCCGCAGAACTGATTTCAAGTACCACGCACCACGGGACATAGCCGCAGAATTCGTACCGTCCAAGTAAGGCCCACCTAACACAGCGGAAATTTATTTTTAATCTATTAACGATATTATTAAGCACAGCAAGGCCAACTTTCTTCAATTATGTATATTTTTCTGCATTTTGGAAATTTTCGGACTTAGCCGCTGAAGCGACTCAAGTAACACGCACGGTGGGACAGCCGCAGAACTGATTTCAAGTACCACGCACCACGGGACATAGCCGCAGAATTCGTACCGTCCAAGTAAGGCCCAGCTAACACAGCGGAAATTTATTTTTAATCTATTAACGATATTATTAAGCACAGCAAGCCCAATTTTCTTCAATTATGTGTATTTTTCTGCATTTTGGAAATTTTTTGGACTTAGCCGCTGAAGCGACTCAACTAACACGCACGGTCGGACATAGCCGCAGAACTGGTTTCAAGTACCACGCACCACGGGACATAGCCGCAGAATTCGTACCGTCCAAGTAAGGCCCACCTAACACAGCGGAAATTTATTTTTAATCTATTAACGATATTATTAAGCACAGCAAGGCCAACTTTCTTCAATTATGTATATTTTTCTGCATTTTGGAAATTTTCGGACTTAGCCGCTGAAGCGACTCAAGTAACACGCACGGTGGGACATAGCCGCAGAACTGATTTCAAGTACCACGCACCACGGGACATAGCCGCAGAATTCGTACCGTCCAAGTAAGGCCCACCTAACACAGCGGAAATTTATTTTTAATCTATTAACGATATTATTAAGCACAGCAAGGCCAACTTTCTTCAATTATGTATATTTTTCTGCATTTTGGAAATTTTCGGACTTAGCCGCTGAAGCGACTCAAGTAACACGCACGGTGGGACATAGCCGCAGAACTGATTTCAAGTACCACGCACCACGGGACATAGCCGCAGAATTCGTACCGTCCAAGTAAGGCCCACCTAACACAGCGGAAATTTATTTTTAATCTATTAACGATATTATTAAGCACAGCAAGGCCAACTTTCTTCAATTATGTATATTTTTCTGCATTTTGGAAATTTTCGGACTTAGCCGCTGAAGCGACTCAAGTAACACGCACGGTGGGACAGCCGCAGAACTGATTTCAAGTACCACGCACCACGGGACATAGCCGCAGAATTCGTACCGTCCAAGTAAGGCCCACCTAACACAGCGGAAATTTATTTTTAATCTATTAACGATATTATTAAGCACAGCAAGGCCAACTTTCTTCAATTATGTATATTTTTCTGCATTTTGGAAATTTTCGGACTTAGCCGCTGAAGCGACTCAAGTAACACGCACGGTGGGACATAGCCGCAGAACTGGTTTCAAGTACCACGCACCACGGGACATAGCCGCAGAATTCGTACCGTCCAAGTAAGGCCCACCTAACACAGCGGAAATTTATTTTTAGTCAATTAACGGCATTACTATGCACAGCAAGCCCAATTTTCTTCAATTATGTGTATTTTTCTGCATTTTGGAAATTTTTTGGACTTAGCCGCTGAAGCGACTCAACTAACACGCACGGTCGGACATAGCCGCAGAACTGGTTTCAAGTACCACGCACCACGGGACATAGCCGCAGAATTCGTACCGTCCAAGTAAGGCCCAGCTAACACAGCGGAAATTTATTTTTAGTCAATTAACGGCATTACTATGCACAGCAAGGCCAACTTTCTTCAATTATGAATATTTTTCTGCATTTTGGAAATTTTCGGACTTAGCCGCTGAAGCGACTCAAGTAACACGCACGGTGGGACATAGCCGCAGAACTGATTTCAAGTACCACGCACCACGGGACATAGCCGCAGAATTCGTACCGTCCAAGTAAGGCCCACCTAACACAGCGGAAATTTATTTTTAATCTATTAACGATATTATTAAGCACAGCAAGGCCAACTTTCTTCAATTATGTATATTTTTCTGCATTTTGGAAATTTTCGGACTTAGCCGCTGAAGCGACTCAAGTAACACGCACGGTGGGACATAGCCGCAGAACTGATTTCAAGTACCACGCACCACGGGACATAGCCGCAGAATTCGTACCGTCCAAGTAAGGCCCACCTAACACAGCGGAAATTTATTTTTAATCTATTAACGATATTATTAAGCACAGCAAGGCCAACTTTCTTCAATTATGTATATTTTTCTGCATTTTGGAAATTTTCGGACTTAGCCGCTGAAGCGACTCAAGTAACACGCACGGTGGGACAGCCGCAGAACTGATTTCAAGTACCACGCACCACGGGACATAGCCGCAGAATTCGTACCGTCCAAGTAAGGCCCACCTAACACAGCGGAAATTTATTTTTAATCTATTAACGATATTATTAAGCACAGCAAGGCCAACTTTCTTCAATTATGTATATTTTTCTGCATTTTGGAAATTTTCGGACTTAGCCGCTGAAGCGACTCAAGTAACACGCACGGTGGGACATAGCCGCAGAACTGGTTTCAAGTACCACGCACCACGGGACATAGCCGCAGAATTCGTACCGTCCAAGTAAGGCCCACCTAACACAGCGGAAATTTATTTTTAGTCAATTAACGGCATTACTATGCACAGCAAGCCCAATTTTCTTCAATTATGTGTATTTTTCTGCATTTTGGAAATTTTTTGGACTTAGCCGCTGAAGCGACTCAACTAACACGCACGGTCGGACATAGCCGCAGAACTGGTTTCAAGTACCACGCACCACGGGACATAGCCGCAGAATTCGTACCGTCCAAGTAAGGCCCACCTAACACAGCGGAAATTTATTTTTAATCTATTAACGATATTATTAAGCACAGCAAGGCCAACTTTCTTCAATTATGTATATTTTTCTGCATTTTGGAAATTTTCGGACTTAGCCGCTGAAGCGACTCAAGTAACACGCACGGTGGGACATAGCCGCAGAACTGATTTCAAGTACCACGCACCACGGGACATAGCCGCAGAGCCATGACTTTTGAGTTAAATTTCGGAAATTTATTTTTAGACAATTAACGGCATTATTGTGCACAGCAAGCCCATTTTTTTTCAATTAAGAATATTTTACTGCATTTTGGAATATTTCGGACTTAGCCGCTGAAGTTATATTCGTTCTATTTCTTATTCTTAGGAAGGCGCTATCACGGCACGGTCTCGTGCTTCGAAGCAGCCCCGTAACTATACTCGCCGTCTGAATTGGCCTCAGGAAGCGACCGTCCCAATACAACCCATCAAACACAGGCGTAGTCTCTTACATGACTTACTTTTAATGCGTTAACGGCTATACGATGATTTCTTTCGAGACGGGGCACCGCAAGCCCAATTTTAATGATTTACAAATACTTAACCATATTATTATTTTTATTATTTGTTATTGACTGCAAATGATTTTATCCCCGGTGGCAGTGACCTACAATAAGGTACAAGAACATAAGACACAACAAAACAATGCGATACATCAACACAGTGAGACAGAAAAAGAATAATTAGAGGGCACAACAAAAAGAATAAGACACAACAGAACCATAAAAGAAAAACATAGGACGCAACCAAAACAACACATCCCACTCACTCACTCAAAATCAAACAACTCATAAGAATACAAAACCATCTACTTCACTATATTACGCTTTCTTCCTCCCTAATTCTTCTTCTTCTACTCCCGTTATTCGTGTTGTCTTATGTTATTTTTATTCAAGTTACTATTATTAAGAAGGCGCCATTACCGCAGGACTCTTTCACCGAAACAGCCTTCTGAGCTACCACGCGCCGTCGGACTTTTGCCGCAGACGTCCCGGGCCTTGGCGGCCGGCAAGCCTCTCGTCGGGGAGAAAATCGCCTTCCGCCCGCGCAAGACAAATGCTGAGATAAGGGGGGTCCAGACCTACTATGGGGAGGACTTTGGGAGCAGGTCCGAGTGCGCGGCCGAACCGGCAATCGGCAAGTATGAGGCCTCCTGCCGGTTCGGGACACGCCGCACTTGACCCGGGGTCGTAGTGTCAGGACGGGGGTGGGGGTGGGGGCAGGACGGAGATCTGGCGTGTGTGGGCGGGCGGGCGGGCGGGCGGGGGACCGCGTTCTTAATCGCGGGGACTCGGTCCGGACTCCGTCCTGGGTTCGAACCTAGCTTAATTGTTTTAGGCCCACCTGAGATGCCGCGGGCCACCACGGCGCCCTACGCCGCCGCCGCGAGGACGATGACGACGCTCCTGTGTTCTCCGGCCAGCCTCGAGGACTCAGTCCTCGGTTCGATGCTCGCCTGCCACCACGGCGCCCTACGCCACGCAAGCTCGTCGCTGCTGCAGCCGCGAGGGGCCTATGACGTTCCTGGGTTCGAACCTCGCTTCGGGGATTCTGGGACGCCGCGTGCCTCCACGGCGCCCTACACCAAGAAATCGGGTCGCTGCTGCATGGCCGAAGAAGGTCCTGGGTTCGAACCCCGCCAGCGGCGTGCCCTGTTCCGCTCAGGGCGTGCGCTACGGTCCCGGCTTCGAGACCCCGCGAAGTCACTCCGGCCCCCCCACCCCCCCGCGGGGGAGGGGCGCTGGCGGGCTGGAGGGATTCCCCAGCCCCCGCGGGTGAGTGGCAGCGAAGATCTATAGTTTTGACTCTCTTAAGTGGCCGCCGAGGCCGGCCAACACCTACCACGCGCCATCCAGCAACTACCACGCACCGTGGGACTTAGCCGCTGGAACGACCATTCAAGTACCACGCACGGTGGGACTTAGCCGCAGAGCTAGACCCCTTTCACGTACCACGCGCCTTGGGACATAGCCGCAGAACCCCGACGTCCGAGTAAAACAGCGGAAATTTATTTTTAGTCAATTAACGGCATTATGATGCACACAGCAAGCCCAATTTTCTTCAATTATGGATATTCGACTACATTATGTTTTGTTTCGGACTTAGCCGCTGGAGCGACCTTTCAACTACCACGCACCGTGATACATAGCCGCAGAACACACCCACGTCCGAGTAAAACAGCGGAAATTTATTTTTAGTCAATTAACGGCATTACTATGCACAGCAAGCCCAATTTTCTTCAATTATGTGTATTTTTCTGCATTTTGGAAATTTTTTGGACTTAGCCGCTGAAGCGACTCAACTAACACGCACGGTCGGACATAGCCGCAGAACTGGTTTCAAGTACCACGCACCACGGGACATAGCCGCAGAATTCGTACCGTCCAAGTAAGGCCCACCTAACACAGCGGAAATTTATTTTTAATCTATTAACGATATTATTAAGCACAGCAAGGCCAACTTTCTTCAATTATGTATATTTTTCTGCATTTTGGAAATTTTCGGACTTAGCCGCTGAAGCGACTCAAGTAACACGCACGGTGGGACATAGCCGCAGAACTGATTTCAAGTACCACGCACCACGGGACATAGCCGCAGAATTCGTACCGTCCAAGTAAGGCCCAGCTAACACAGCGGAAATTTATTTTTAATCTATTAACGATATTATTAAGCACAGCAAGCCCAATTTTCTTCAATTATGTGTATTTTTCTGCATTTTGGAAATTTTTTGGACTTAGCCGCTGAAGCGACTCAACTAACACGCACGGTCGGACATAGCCGCAGAACTGGTTTCAAGTACCACGCACCACGGGACATAGCCGCAGAATTCGTACCGTCCAAGTAAGGCCCACCTAACACAGCGGAAATTTATTTTTAATCTATTAACGATATTATTAAGCACAGCAAGGCCAACTTTCTTCAATTATGTATATTTTTCTGCATTTTGGAAATTTTCGGACTTAGCCGCTGAAGCGACTCAAGTAACACGCACGGTGGGACATAGCCGCAGAACTGGTTTCAAGTACCACGCACCACGGGACATAGCCGCAGAATTCGTACCGTCCAAGTAAGGCCCACCTAACACAGCGGAAATTTATTTTTAGTCAATTAACGGCATTACTATGCACAGCAAGCCCAATTTTCTTCAATTATGTGTATTTTTCTGCATTTTGGAAATTTTTTGGACTTAGCCGCTGAAGCGACTCAACTAACACGCACGGTCGGACATAGCCGCAGAACTGGTTTCAAGTACCACGCACCACGGGACATAGCCGCAGAATTCGTACCGTCCAAGTAAGGCCCAGCTAACACAGCGGAAATTTATTTTTAGTCAATTAACGGCATTACTATGCACAGCAAGGCCAACTTTCTTCAATTATGAATATTTTTCTGCATTTTGGAAATTTTCGGACTTAGCCGCTGAAGCGACTCAAGTAACACGCACGGTGGGACATAGCCGCAGAACTGATTTCAAGTACCACGCACCACGGGACATAGCCGCAGAATTCGTACCGTCCAAGTAAGGCCCACCTAACACAGCGGAAATTTATTTTTAATCTATTAACGATATTATTAAGCACAGCAAGGCCAACTTTCTTCAATTATGTATATTTTTCTGCATTTTGGAAATTTTCGGACTTAGCCGCTGAAGCGACTCAAGTAACACGCACGGTGGGACATAGCCGCAGAACTGATTTCAAGTACCACGCACCACGGGACATAGCCGCAGAATTCGTACCGTCCAAGTAAGGCCCACCTAACACAGCGGAAATTTATTTTTAATCTATTAACGATATTATTAAGCACAGCAAGGCCAACTTTCTTCAATTATGTATATTTTTCTGCATTTTGGAAATTTTCGGACTTAGCCGCTGAAGCGACTCAAGTAACACGCACGGTGGGACAGCCGCAGAACTGATTTCAAGTACCACGCACCACGGGACATAGCCGCAGAATTCGTACCGTCCAAGTAAGGCCCAGCTAACACAGCGGAAATTTATTTTTAATCTATTAACGATATTATTAAGCACAGCAAGCCCAATTTTCTTCAATTATGTGTATTTTTCTGCATTTTGGAAATTTTTTGGACTTAGCCGCTGAAGCGACTCAACTAACACGCACGGTCGGACATAGCCGCAGAACTGGTTTCAAGTACCACGCACCACGGGACATAGCCGCAGAATTCGTACCGTCCAAGTAAGGCCCACCTAACACAGCGGAAATTTATTTTTAATCTATTAACGATATTATTAAGCACAGCAAGGCCAACTTTCTTCAATTATGTATATTTTTCTGCATTTTGGAAATTTTCGGACTTAGCCGCTGAAGCGACTCAAGTAACACGCACGGTGGGACATAGCCGCAGAACTGATTTCAAGTACCACGCACCACGGGACATAGCCGCAGAATTCGTACCGTCCAAGTAAGGCCCACCTAACACAGCGGAAATTTATTTTTAATCTATTAACGATATTATTAAGCACAGCAAGGCCAACTTTCTTCAATTATGTATATTTTTCTGCATTTTGGAAATTTTCGGACTTAGCCGCTGAAGCGACTCAAGTAACACGCACGGTGGGACATAGCCGCAGAACTGATTTCAAGTACCACGCACCACGGGACATAGCCGCAGAATTCGTACCGTCCAAGTAAGGCCCACCTAACACAGCGGAAATTTATTTTTAATCTATTAACGATATTATTAAGCACAGCAAGGCCAACTTTCTTCAATTATGTATATTTTTCTGCATTTTGGAAATTTTCGGACTTAGCCGCTGAAGCGACTCAAGTAACACGCACGGTGGGACAGCCGCAGAACTGATTTCAAGTACCACGCACCACGGGACATAGCCGCAGAATTCGTACCGTCCAAGTAAGGCCCACCTAACACAGCGGAAATTTATTTTTAATCTATTAACGATATTATTAAGCACAGCAAGGCCAACTTTCTTCAATTATGTATATTTTTCTGCATTTTGGAAATTTTCGGACTTAGCCGCTGAAGCGACTCAAGTAACACGCACGGTGGGACATAGCCGCAGAACTGGTTTCAAGTACCACGCACCACGGGACATAGCCGCAGAATTCGTACCGTCCAAGTAAGGCCCACCTAACACAGCGGAAATTTATTTTTAGTCAATTAACGGCATTACTATGCACAGCAAGCCCAATTTTCTTCAATTATGTGTATTTTTCTGCATTTTGGAAATTTTTTGGACTTAGCCGCTGAAGCGACTCAACTAACACGCACGGTCGGACATAGCCGCAGAACTGGTTTCAAGTACCACGCACCACGGGACATAGCCGCAGAATTCGTACCGTCCAAGTAAGGCCCAGCTAACACAGCGGAAATTTATTTTTAGTCAATTAACGGCATTACTATGCACAGCAAGGCCAACTTTCTTCAATTATGAATATTTTTCTGCATTTTGGAAATTTTCGGACTTAGCCGCTGAAGCGACTCAACTAACACGCACGGTCGGACATAGCCGCAGAACTGGTTTCAAGTACCACGCACCACGGGACATAGCCGCAGAATTCGTACCGTCCAAGTAAGGCCCACCTAACACAGCGGAAATTTATTTTTAATCTATTAACGATATTATTAAGCACAGCAAGGCCAACTTTCTTCAATTATGTATATTTTTCTGCATTTTGGAAATTTTCGGACTTAGCCGCTGAAGCGACTCAAGTAACACGCACGGTGGGACATAGCCGCAGAACTGATTTCAAGTACCACGCACCACGGGACATAGCCGCAGAATTCGTACCGTCCAAGTAAGGCCCACCTAACACAGCGGAAATTTATTTTTAATCTATTAACGATATTATTAAGCACAGCAAGGCCAACTTTCTTCAATTATGTATATTTTTCTGCATTTTGGAAATTTTCGGACTTAGCCGCTGAAGCGACTCAAGTAACACGCACGGTGGGACATAGCCGCAGAACTGATTTCAAGTACCACGCACCACGGGACATAGCCGCAGAATTCGTACCGTCCAAGTAAGGCCCACCTAACACAGCGGAAATTTATTTTTAATCTATTAACGATATTATTAAGCACAGCAAGGCCAACTTTCTTCAATTATGTATATTTTTCTGCATTTTGGAAATTTTCGGACTTAGCCGCTGAAGCGACTCAAGTAACACGCACGGTGGGACATAGCCGCAGAACTGATTTCAAGTACCACGCACCACGGGACATAGCCGCAGAATTCGTACCGTCCAAGTAAGGCCCACCTAACACAGCGGAAATTTATTTTTAATCTATTAACGATATTATTAAGCACAGCAAGGCCAACTTTCTTCAATTATGTATATTTTTCTGCATTTTGGAAATTTTCGGACTTAGCCGCTGAAGCGACTCAAGTAACACGCACGGTGGGACATAGCCGCAGAACTGATTTCAAGTACCACGCACCACGGGACATAGCCGCAGAGCCATGACTTTTGAGTTAAATTTCGGAAATTTATTTTTAGACAATTAACGGCATTATTGTGCACAGCAAGCCCATTTTTTTTCAATTAAGAATATTTTACTGCATTTTGGAATATTTCGGACTTAGCCGCTGAAGTTATATTCGTTCTATTTCTTATTCTTAGGAAGGCGCTATCACGGCACGGTCTCGTGCTTCGAAGCAGCCCCGTAACTATACTCGCCGTCTGAATTGGCCTCAGGAAGCGACCGTCCCAATACAACCCATCAAACACAGGCGTAGTCTCTTACATGACTTACTTTTAATGCGTTAACGGCTATACGATGATTTCTTTCGAGACGGGGCACCGCAAGCCCAATTTTAATGATTTACAAATACTTAACCATATTATTATTTTTATTATTTGTTATTGACTGCAAATGATTTTATCCCCGGTGGCAGTGACCTACAATAAGGTACAAGAACATAAGACACAACAAAACAATGCGATACATCAACACAGTGAGACAGAAAAAGAATAATTAGAGGGCACAACAAAAAGAATAAGACACAACAGAACCATAAAAGAAAAACATAGGACGCAACCAAAACAACACATCCCACTCACTCACTCAAAATCAAACAACTCATAAGAATACAAAACCATCTACTTCACTATATTACGCTTTCTTCCTCCCTAATTCTTCTTCTTCTACTCCCGTTATTCGTGTTGTCTTATGTTATTTTTATTCAAGTTACTATTATTAAGAAGGCGCCATTACCGCAGGACTCTTTCACCGAAACAGCCTTCTGAGCTACCACGCGCCGTCGGACTTTTGCCGCAGACGTCCCGGGCCTTGGCGGCCGGCAAGCCTCTCGTCGGGGAGAAAATCGCCTTCCGCCCGCGCAAGACAAATGCTGAGATAAGGGGGGTCCAGACCTACTATGGGGAGGACTTTGGGAGCAGGTCCGAGTGCGCGGCCGAACCGGCAATCGGCAAGTATGAGGCCTCCTGCCGGTTCGGGACACGCCGCACTTGACCCGGGGTCGTAGTGTCAGGACGGGGGTGGGGGTGGGGGCAGGACGGAGATCTGGCGTGTGTGGGCGGGCGGGCGGGCGGGCGGGGGACCGCGTTCTTAATCGCGGGGACTCGGTCCGGACTCCGTCCTGGGTTCGAACCTAGCTTAATTGTTTTAGGCCCACCTGAGATGCCGCGGGCCACCACGGCGCCCTACGCCGCCGCCGCGAGGACGATGACGACGCTCCTGTGTTCTCCGGCCAGCCTCGAGGACTCAGTCCTCGGTTCGATGCTCGCCTGCCACCACGGCGCCCTACGCCACGCAAGCTCGTCGCTGCTGCAGCCGCGAGGGGCCTATGACGTTCCTGGGTTCGAACCTCGCTTCGGGGATTCTGGGACGCCGCGTGCCTCCACGGCGCCCTACACCAAGAAATCGGGTCGCTGCTGCATGGCCGAAGAAGGTCCTGGGTTCGAACCCCGCCAGCGGCGTGCCCTGTTCCGCTCAGGGCGTGCGCTACGGTCCCGGCTTCGAGACCCCGCGAAGTCACTCCGGCCCCCCCACCCCCCCGCGGGGGAGGGGCGCTGGCGGGCTGGAGGGATTCCCCAGCCCCCGCGGGTGAGTGGCAGCGAAGATCTATAGTTTTGACTCTCTTAAGTGGCCGCCGAGGCCGGCCAACACCTACCACGCGCCATCCAGCAACTACCACGCACCGTGGGACTTAGCCGCTGGAACGACCATTCAAGTACCACGCACGGTGGGACTTAGCCGCAGAGCTAGACCCCTTTCACGTACCACGCGCCTTGGGACATAGCCGCAGAACCCCGACGTCCGAGTAAAACAGCGGAAATTTATTTTTAGTCAATTAACGGCATTATGATGCACACAGCAAGCCCAATTTTCTTCAATTATGGATATTCGACTACATTATGTTTTGTTTCGGACTTAGCCGCTGGAGCGACCTTTCAACTACCACGCACCGTGATACATAGCCGCAGAACACACCCACGTCCGAGTAAAACAGCGGAAATTTATTTTTAGTCAATTAACGGCATTACTATGCACAGCAAGCCCAATTTTCTTCAATTATGTGTATTTTTCTGCATTTTGGAAATTTTTTGGACTTAGCCGCTGAAGCGACTCAACTAACACGCACGGTCGGACATAGCCGCAGAACTGGTTTCAAGTACCACGCACCACGGGACATAGCCGCAGAATTCGTACCGTCCAAGTAAGGCCCACCTAACACAGCGGAAATTTATTTTTAATCTATTAACGATATTATTAAGCACAGCAAGGCCAACTTTCTTCAATTATGTATATTTTTCTGCATTTTGGAAATTTTCGGACTTAGCCGCTGAAGCGACTCAAGTAACACGCACGGTGGGACATAGCCGCAGAACTGATTTCAAGTACCACGCACCACGGGACATAGCCGCAGAATTCGTACCGTCCAAGTAAGGCCCAGCTAACACAGCGGAAATTTATTTTTAATCTATTAACGATATTATTAAGCACAGCAAGCCCAATTTTCTTCAATTATGTGTATTTTTCTGCATTTTGGAAATTTTTTGGACTTAGCCGCTGAAGCGACTCAACTAACACGCACGGTCGGACATAGCCGCAGAACTGGTTTCAAGTACCACGCACCACGGGACATAGCCGCAGAATTCGTACCGTCCAAGTAAGGCCCACCTAACACAGCGGAAATTTATTTTTAATCTATTAACGATATTATTAAGCACAGCAAGGCCAACTTTCTTCAATTATGTATATTTTTCTGCATTTTGGAAATTTTCGGACTTAGCCGCTGAAGCGACTCAAGTAACACGCACGGTGGGACATAGCCGCAGAACTGGTTTCAAGTACCACGCACCACGGGACATAGCCGCAGAATTCGTACCGTCCAAGTAAGGCCCACCTAACACAGCGGAAATTTATTTTTAGTCAATTAACGGCATTACTATGCACAGCAAGCCCAATTTTCTTCAATTATGTGTATTTTTCTGCATTTTGGAAATTTTTTGGACTTAGCCGCTGAAGCGACTCAACTAACACGCACGGTCGGACATAGCCGCAGAACTGGTTTCAAGTACCACGCACCACGGGACATAGCCGCAGAATTCGTACCGTCCAAGTAAGGCCCAGCTAACACAGCGGAAATTTATTTTTAGTCAATTAACGGCATTACTATGCACAGCAAGGCCAACTTTCTTCAATTATGAATATTTTTCTGCATTTTGGAAATTTTCGGACTTAGCCGCTGAAGCGACTCAAGTAACACGCACGGTGGGACATAGCCGCAGAACTGATTTCAAGTACCACGCACCACGGGACATAGCCGCAGAATTCGTACCGTCCAAGTAAGGCCCACCTAACACAGCGGAAATTTATTTTTAATCTATTAACGATATTATTAAGCACAGCAAGGCCAACTTTCTTCAATTATGTATATTTTTCTGCATTTTGGAAATTTTCGGACTTAGCCGCTGAAGCGACTCAAGTAACACGCACGGTGGGACATAGCCGCAGAACTGATTTCAAGTACCACGCACCACGGGACATAGCCGCAGAATTCGTACCGTCCAAGTAAGGCCCACCTAACACAGCGGAAATTTATTTTTAATCTATTAACGATATTATTAAGCACAGCAAGGCCAACTTTCTTCAATTATGTATATTTTTCTGCATTTTGGAAATTTTCGGACTTAGCCGCTGAAGCGACTCAAGTAACACGCACGGTGGGACAGCCGCAGAACTGATTTCAAGTACCACGCACCACGGGACATAGCCGCAGAATTCGTACCGTCCAAGTAAGGCCCAGCTAACACAGCGGAAATTTATTTTTAATCTATTAACGATATTATTAAGCACAGCAAGCCCAATTTTCTTCAATTATGTGTATTTTTCTGCATTTTGGAAATTTTTTGGACTTAGCCGCTGAAGCGACTCAACTAACACGCACGGTCGGACATAGCCGCAGAACTGGTTTCAAGTACCACGCACCACGGGACATAGCCGCAGAATTCGTACCGTCCAAGTAAGGCCCACCTAACACAGCGGAAATTTATTTTTAATCTATTAACGATATTATTAAGCACAGCAAGGCCAACTTTCTTCAATTATGTATATTTTTCTGCATTTTGGAAATTTTCGGACTTAGCCGCTGAAGCGACTCAAGTAACACGCACGGTGGGACATAGCCGCAGAACTGATTTCAAGTACCACGCACCACGGGACATAGCCGCAGAATTCGTACCGTCCAAGTAAGGCCCACCTAACACAGCGGAAATTTATTTTTAATCTATTAACGATATTATTAAGCACAGCAAGGCCAACTTTCTTCAATTATGTATATTTTTCTGCATTTTGGAAATTTTCGGACTTAGCCGCTGAAGCGACTCAAGTAACACGCACGGTGGGACATAGCCGCAGAACTGATTTCAAGTACCACGCACCACGGGACATAGCCGCAGAATTCGTACCGTCCAAGTAAGGCCCACCTAACACAGCGGAAATTTATTTTTAATCTATTAACGATATTATTAAGCACAGCAAGGCCAACTTTCTTCAATTATGTATATTTTTCTGCATTTTGGAAATTTTCGGACTTAGCCGCTGAAGCGACTCAAGTAACACGCACGGTGGGACAGCCGCAGAACTGATTTCAAGTACCACGCACCACGGGACATAGCCGCAGAATTCGTACCGTCCAAGTAAGGCCCACCTAACACAGCGGAAATTTATTTTTAATCTATTAACGATATTATTAAGCACAGCAAGGCCAACTTTCTTCAATTATGTATATTTTTCTGCATTTTGGAAATTTTCGGACTTAGCCGCTGAAGCGACTCAAGTAACACGCACGGTGGGACATAGCCGCAGAACTGGTTTCAAGTACCACGCACCACGGGACATAGCCGCAGAATTCGTACCGTCCAAGTAAGGCCCACCTAACACAGCGGAAATTTATTTTTAGTCAATTAACGGCATTACTATGCACAGCAAGCCCAATTTTCTTCAATTATGTGTATTTTTCTGCATTTTGGAAATTTTTTGGACTTAGCCGCTGAAGCGACTCAACTAACACGCACGGTCGGACATAGCCGCAGAACTGGTTTCAAGTACCACGCACCACGGGACATAGCCGCAGAATTCGTACCGTCCAAGTAAGGCCCAGCTAACACAGCGGAAATTTATTTTTAGTCAATTAACGGCATTACTATGCACAGCAAGGCCAACTTTCTTCAATTATGAATATTTTTCTGCATTTTGGAAATTTTCGGACTTAGCCGCTGAAGCGACTCAAGTAACACGCACGGTGGGACATAGCCGCAGAACTGATTTCAAGTACCACGCACCACGGGACATAGCCGCAGAATTCGTACCGTCCAAGTAAGGCCCACCTAACACAGCGGAAATTTATTTTTAATCTATTAACGATATTATTAAGCACAGCAAGGCCAACTTTCTTCAATTATGTATATTTTTCTGCATTTTGGAAATTTTCGGACTTAGCCGCTGAAGCGACTCAAGTAACACGCACGGTGGGACATAGCCGCAGAACTGATTTCAAGTACCACGCACCACGGGACATAGCCGCAGAATTCGTACCGTCCAAGTAAGGCCCACCTAACACAGCGGAAATTTATTTTTAATCTATTAACGATATTATTAAGCACAGCAAGGCCAACTTTCTTCAATTATGTATATTTTTCTGCATTTTGGAAATTTTCGGACTTAGCCGCTGAAGCGACTCAAGTAACACGCACGGTGGGACAGCCGCAGAACTGATTTCAAGTACCACGCACCACGGGACATAGCCGCAGAATTCGTACCGTCCAAGTAAGGCCCACCTAACACAGCGGAAATTTATTTTTAATCTATTAACGATATTATTAAGCACAGCAAGGCCAACTTTCTTCAATTATGTATATTTTTCTGCATTTTGGAAATTTTCGGACTTAGCCGCTGAAGCGACTCAAGTAACACGCACGGTGGGACATAGCCGCAGAACTGGTTTCAAGTACCACGCACCACGGGACATAGCCGCAGAATTCGTACCGTCCAAGTAAGGCCCACCTAACACAGCGGAAATTTATTTTTAGTCAATTAACGGCATTACTATGCACAGCAAGCCCAATTTTCTTCAATTATGTGTATTTTTCTGCATTTTGGAAATTTTTTGGACTTAGCCGCTGAAGCGACTCAACTAACACGCACGGTCGGACATAGCCGCAGAACTGGTTTCAAGTACCACGCACCACGGGACATAGCCGCAGAATTCGTACCGTCCAAGTAAGGCCCACCTAACACAGCGGAAATTTATTTTTAATCTATTAACGATATTATTAAGCACAGCAAGGCCAACTTTCTTCAATTATGTATATTTTTCTGCATTTTGGAAATTTTCGGACTTAGCCGCTGAAGCGACTCAAGTAACACGCACGGTGGGACATAGCCGCAGAACTGATTTCAAGTACCACGCACCACGGGACATAGCCGCAGAGCCATGACTTTTGAGTTAAATTTCGGAAATTTATTTTTAGACAATTAACGGCATTATTGTGCACAGCAAGCCCATTTTTTTTCAATTAAGAATATTTTACTGCATTTTGGAATATTTCGGACTTAGCCGCTGAAGTTATATTCGTTCTATTTCTTATTCTTAGGAAGGCGCTATCACGGCACGGTCTCGTGCTTCGAAGCAGCCCCGTAACTATACTCGCCGTCTGAATTGGCCTCAGGAAGCGACCGTCCCAATACAACCCATCAAACACAGGCGTAGTCTCTTACATGACTTACTTTTAATGCGTTAACGGCTATACGATGATTTCTTTCGAGACGGGGCACCGCAAGCCCAATTTTAATGATTTACAAATACTTAACCATATTATTATTTTTATTATTTGTTATTGACTGCAAATGATTTTATCCCCGGTGGCAGTGACCTACAATAAGGTACAAGAACATAAGACACAACAAAACAATGCGATACATCAACACAGTGAGACAGAAAAAGAATAATTAGAGGGCACAACAAAAAGAATAAGACACAACAGAACCATAAAAGAAAAACATAGGACGCAACCAAAACAACACATCCCACTCACTCACTCAAAATCAAACAACTCATAAGAATACAAAACCATCTACTTCACTATATTACGCTTTCTTCCTCCCTAATTCTTCTTCTTCTACTCCCGTTATTCGTGTTGTCTTATGTTATTTTTATTCAAGTTACTATTATTAAGAAGGCGCCATTACCGCAGGACTCTTTCACCGAAACAGCCTTCTGAGCTACCACGCGCCGTCGGACTTTTGCCGCAGACGTCCCGGGCCTTGGCGGCCGGCAAGCCTCTCGTCGGGGAGAAAATCGCCTTCCGCCCGCGCAAGACAAATGCTGAGATAAGGGGGGTCCAGACCTACTATGGGGAGGACTTTGGGAGCAGGTCCGAGTGCGCGGCCGAACCGGCAATCGGCAAGTATGAGGCCTCCTGCCGGTTCGGGACACGCCGCACTTGACCCGGGGTCGTAGTGTCAGGACGGGGGTGGGGGTGGGGGCAGGACGGAGATCTGGCGTGTGTGGGCGGGCGGGCGGGCGGGCGGGGGACCGCGTTCTTAATCGCGGGGACTCGGTCCGGACTCCGTCCTGGGTTCGAACCTAGCTTAATTGTTTTAGGCCCACCTGAGATGCCGCGGGCCACCACGGCGCCCTACGCCGCCGCCGCGAGGACGATGACGACGCTCCTGTGTTCTCCGGCCAGCCTCGAGGACTCAGTCCTCGGTTCGATGCTCGCCTGCCACCACGGCGCCCTACGCCACGCAAGCTCGTCGCTGCTGCAGCCGCGAGGGGCCTATGACGTTCCTGGGTTCGAACCTCGCTTCGGGGATTCTGGGACGCCGCGTGCCTCCACGGCGCCCTACACCAAGAAATCGGGTCGCTGCTGCATGGCCGAAGAAGGTCCTGGGTTCGAACCCCGCCAGCGGCGTGCCCTGTTCCGCTCAGGGCGTGCGCTACGGTCCCGGCTTCGAGACCCCGCGAAGTCACTCCGGCCCCCCCACCCCCCCGCGGGGGAGGGGCGCTGGCGGGCTGGAGGGATTCCCCAGCCCCCGCGGGTGAGTGGCAGCGAAGATCTATAGTTTTGACTCTCTTAAGTGGCCGCCGAGGCCGGCCAACACCTACCACGCGCCATCCAGCAACTACCACGCACCGTGGGACTTAGCCGCTGGAACGACCATTCAAGTACCACGCACGGTGGGACTTAGCCGCAGAGCTAGACCCCTTTCACGTACCACGCGCCTTGGGACATAGCCGCAGAACCCCGACGTCCGAGTAAAACAGCGGAAATTTATTTTTAGTCAATTAACGGCATTATGATGCACACAGCAAGCCCAATTTTCTTCAATTATGGATATTCGACTACATTATGTTTTGTTTCGGACTTAGCCGCTGGAGCGACCTTTCAACTACCACGCACCGTGATACATAGCCGCAGAACACACCCACGTCCGAGTAAAACAGCGGAAATTTATTTTTAGTCAATTAACGGCATTACTATGCACAGCAAGCCCAATTTTCTTCAATTATGTGTATTTTTCTGCATTTTGGAAATTTTTTGGACTTAGCCGCTGAAGCGACTCAACTAACACGCACGGTCGGACATAGCCGCAGAACTGGTTTCAAGTACCACGCACCACGGGACATAGCCGCAGAATTCGTACCGTCCAAGTAAGGCCCACCTAACACAGCGGAAATTTATTTTTAATCTATTAACGATATTATTAAGCACAGCAAGGCCAACTTTCTTCAATTATGTATATTTTTCTGCATTTTGGAAATTTTCGGACTTAGCCGCTGAAGCGACTCAAGTAACACGCACGGTGGGACATAGCCGCAGAACTGATTTCAAGTACCACGCACCACGGGACATAGCCGCAGAATTCGTACCGTCCAAGTAAGGCCCAGCTAACACAGCGGAAATTTATTTTTAATCTATTAACGATATTATTAAGCACAGCAAGCCCAATTTTCTTCAATTATGTGTATTTTTCTGCATTTTGGAAATTTTTTGGACTTAGCCGCTGAAGCGACTCAACTAACACGCACGGTCGGACATAGCCGCAGAACTGGTTTCAAGTACCACGCACCACGGGACATAGCCGCAGAATTCGTACCGTCCAAGTAAGGCCCACCTAACACAGCGGAAATTTATTTTTAATCTATTAACGATATTATTAAGCACAGCAAGGCCAACTTTCTTCAATTATGTATATTTTTCTGCATTTTGGAAATTTTCGGACTTAGCCGCTGAAGCGACTCAAGTAACACGCACGGTGGGACATAGCCGCAGAACTGGTTTCAAGTACCACGCACCACGGGACATAGCCGCAGAATTCGTACCGTCCAAGTAAGGCCCACCTAACACAGCGGAAATTTATTTTTAGTCAATTAACGGCATTACTATGCACAGCAAGCCCAATTTTCTTCAATTATGTGTATTTTTCTGCATTTTGGAAATTTTTTGGACTTAGCCGCTGAAGCGACTCAACTAACACGCACGGTCGGACATAGCCGCAGAACTGGTTTCAAGTACCACGCACCACGGGACATAGCCGCAGAATTCGTACCGTCCAAGTAAGGCCCAGCTAACACAGCGGAAATTTATTTTTAGTCAATTAACGGCATTACTATGCACAGCAAGGCCAACTTTCTTCAATTATGAATATTTTTCTGCATTTTGGAAATTTTCGGACTTAGCCGCTGAAGCGACTCAAGTAACACGCACGGTGGGACATAGCCGCAGAACTGATTTCAAGTACCACGCACCACGGGACATAGCCGCAGAATTCGTACCGTCCAAGTAAGGCCCACCTAACACAGCGGAAATTTATTTTTAATCTATTAACGATATTATTAAGCACAGCAAGGCCAACTTTCTTCAATTATGTATATTTTTCTGCATTTTGGAAATTTTCGGACTTAGCCGCTGAAGCGACTCAAGTAACACGCACGGTGGGACATAGCCGCAGAACTGATTTCAAGTACCACGCACCACGGGACATAGCCGCAGAATTCGTACCGTCCAAGTAAGGCCCACCTAACACAGCGGAAATTTATTTTTAATCTATTAACGATATTATTAAGCACAGCAAGGCCAACTTTCTTCAATTATGTATATTTTTCTGCATTTTGGAAATTTTCGGACTTAGCCGCTGAAGCGACTCAAGTAACACGCACGGTGGGACAGCCGCAGAACTGATTTCAAGTACCACGCACCACGGGACATAGCCGCAGAATTCGTACCGTCCAAGTAAGGCCCAGCTAACACAGCGGAAATTTATTTTTAATCTATTAACGATATTATTAAGCACAGCAAGCCCAATTTTCTTCAATTATGTGTATTTTTCTGCATTTTGGAAATTTTTTGGACTTAGCCGCTGAAGCGACTCAACTAACACGCACGGTCGGACATAGCCGCAGAACTGGTTTCAAGTACCACGCACCACGGGACATAGCCGCAGAATTCGTACCGTCCAAGTAAGGCCCACCTAACACAGCGGAAATTTATTTTTAATCTATTAACGATATTATTAAGCACAGCAAGGCCAACTTTCTTCAATTATGTATATTTTTCTGCATTTTGGAAATTTTCGGACTTAGCCGCTGAAGCGACTCAAGTAACACGCACGGTGGGACATAGCCGCAGAACTGATTTCAAGTACCACGCACCACGGGACATAGCCGCAGAATTCGTACCGTCCAAGTAAGGCCCACCTAACACAGCGGAAATTTATTTTTAATCTATTAACGATATTATTAAGCACAGCAAGGCCAACTTTCTTCAATTATGTATATTTTTCTGCATTTTGGAAATTTTCGGACTTAGCCGCTGAAGCGACTCAAGTAACACGCACGGTGGGACATAGCCGCAGAACTGATTTCAAGTACCACGCACCACGGGACATAGCCGCAGAATTCGTACCGTCCAAGTAAGGCCCACCTAACACAGCGGAAATTTATTTTTAATCTATTAACGATATTATTAAGCACAGCAAGGCCAACTTTCTTCAATTATGTATATTTTTCTGCATTTTGGAAATTTTCGGACTTAGCCGCTGAAGCGACTCAAGTAACACGCACGGTGGGACAGCCGCAGAACTGATTTCAAGTACCACGCACCACGGGACATAGCCGCAGAATTCGTACCGTCCAAGTAAGGCCCACCTAACACAGCGGAAATTTATTTTTAATCTATTAACGATATTATTAAGCACAGCAAGGCCAACTTTCTTCAATTATGTATATTTTTCTGCATTTTGGAAATTTTCGGACTTAGCCGCTGAAGCGACTCAAGTAACACGCACGGTGGGACATAGCCGCAGAACTGGTTTCAAGTACCACGCACCACGGGACATAGCCGCAGAATTCGTACCGTCCAAGTAAGGCCCACCTAACACAGCGGAAATTTATTTTTAGTCAATTAACGGCATTACTATGCACAGCAAGCCCAATTTTCTTCAATTATGTGTATTTTTCTGCATTTTGGAAATTTTTTGGACTTAGCCGCTGAAGCGACTCAACTAACACGCACGGTCGGACATAGCCGCAGAACTGGTTTCAAGTACCACGCACCACGGGACATAGCCGCAGAATTCGTACCGTCCAAGTAAGGCCCAGCTAACACAGCGGAAATTTATTTTTAGTCAATTAACGGCATTACTATGCACAGCAAGGCCAACTTTCTTCAATTATGAATATTTTTCTGCATTTTGGAAATTTTCGGACTTAGCCGCTGAAGCGACTCAACTAACACGCACGGTCGGACATAGCCGCAGAACTGGTTTCAAGTACCACGCACCACGGGACATAGCCGCAGAATTCGTACCGTCCAAGTAAGGCCCACCTAACACAGCGGAAATTTATTTTTAATCTATTAACGATATTATTAAGCACAGCAAGGCCAACTTTCTTCAATTATGTATATTTTTCTGCATTTTGGAAATTTTCGGACTTAGCCGCTGAAGCGACTCAAGTAACACGCACGGTGGGACATAGCCGCAGAACTGATTTCAAGTACCACGCACCACGGGACATAGCCGCAGAATTCGTACCGTCCAAGTAAGGCCCACCTAACACAGCGGAAATTTATTTTTAATCTATTAACGATATTATTAAGCACAGCAAGGCCAACTTTCTTCAATTATGTATATTTTTCTGCATTTTGGAAATTTTCGGACTTAGCCGCTGAAGCGACTCAAGTAACACGCACGGTGGGACATAGCCGCAGAACTGATTTCAAGTACCACGCACCACGGGACATAGCCGCAGAATTCGTACCGTCCAAGTAAGGCCCACCTAACACAGCGGAAATTTATTTTTAATCTATTAACGATATTATTAAGCACAGCAAGGCCAACTTTCTTCAATTATGTATATTTTTCTGCATTTTGGAAATTTTCGGACTTAGCCGCTGAAGCGACTCAAGTAACACGCACGGTGGGACATAGCCGCAGAACTGATTTCAAGTACCACGCACCACGGGACATAGCCGCAGAATTCGTACCGTCCAAGTAAGGCCCACCTAACACAGCGGAAATTTATTTTTAATCTATTAACGATATTATTAAGCACAGCAAGGCCAACTTTCTTCAATTATGTATATTTTTCTGCATTTTGGAAATTTTCGGACTTAGCCGCTGAAGCGACTCAAGTAACACGCACGGTGGGACAGCCGCAGAACTGATTTCAAGTACCACGCACCACGGGACATAGCCGCAGAATTCGTACCGTCCAAGTAAGGCCCACCTAACACAGCGGAAATTTATTTTTAATCTATTAACGATATTATTAAGCACAGCAAGGCCAACTTTCTTCAATTATGTATATTTTTCTGCATTTTGGAAATTTTCGGACTTAGCCGCTGAAGCGACTCAAGTAACACGCACGGTGGGACATAGCCGCAGAACTGGTTTCAAGTACCACGCACCACGGGACATAGCCGCAGAATTCGTACCGTCCAAGTAAGGCCCACCTAACACAGCGGAAATTTATTTTTAGTCAATTAACGGCATTACTATGCACAGCAAGCCCAATTTTCTTCAATTATGTGTATTTTTCTGCATTTTGGAAATTTTTTGGACTTAGCCGCTGAAGCGACTCAACTAACACGCACGGTCGGACATAGCCGCAGAACTGGTTTCAAGTACCACGCACCACGGGACATAGCCGCAGAATTCGTACCGTCCAAGTAAGGCCCACCTAACACAGCGGAAATTTATTTTTAATCTATTAACGATATTATTAAGCACAGCAAGGCCAACTTTCTTCAATTATGTATATTTTTCTGCATTTTGGAAATTTTCGGACTTAGCCGCTGAAGCGACTCAAGTAACACGCACGGTGGGACATAGCCGCAGAACTGATTTCAAGTACCACGCACCACGGGACATAGCCGCAGAGCCATGACTTTTGAGTTAAATTTCGGAAATTTATTTTTAGACAATTAACGGCATTATTGTGCACAGCAAGCCCATTTTTTTTCAATTAAGAATATTTTACTGCATTTTGGAATATTTCGGACTTAGCCGCTGAAGTTATATTCGTTCTATTTCTTATTCTTAGGAAGGCGCTATCACGGCACGGTCTCGTGCTTCGAAGCAGCCCCGTAACTATACTCGCCGTCTGAATTGGCCTCAGGAAGCGACCGTCCCAATACAACCCATCAAACACAGGCGTAGTCTCTTACATGACTTACTTTTAATGCGTTAACGGCTATACGATGATTTCTTTCGAGACGGGGCACCGCAAGCCCAATTTTAATGATTTACAAATACTTAACCATATTATTATTTTTATTATTTGTTATTGACTGCAAATGATTTTATCCCCGGTGGCAGTGACCTACAATAAGGTACAAGAACATAAGACACAACAAAACAATGCGATACATCAACACAGTGAGACAGAAAAAGAATAATTAGAGGGCACAACAAAAAGAATAAGACACAACAGAACCATAAAAGAAAAACATAGGACGCAACCAAAACAACACATCCCACTCACTCACTCAAAATCAAACAACTCATAAGAATACAAAACCATCTACTTCACTATATTACGCTTTCTTCCTCCCTAATTCTTCTTCTTCTACTCCCGTTATTCGTGTTGTCTTATGTTATTTTTATTCAAGTTACTATTATTAAGAAGGCGCCATTACCGCAGGACTCTTTCACCGAAACAGCCTTCTGAGCTACCACGCGCCGTCGGACTTTTGCCGCAGACGTCCCGGGCCTTGGCGGCCGGCAAGCCTCTCGTCGGGGAGAAAATCGCCTTCCGCCCGCGCAAGACAAATGCTGAGATAAGGGGGGTCCAGACCTACTATGGGGAGGACTTTGGGAGCAGGTCCGAGTGCGCGGCCGAACCGGCAATCGGCAAGTATGAGGCCTCCTGCCGGTTCGGGACACGCCGCACTTGACCCGGGGTCGTAGTGTCAGGACGGGGGTGGGGGTGGGGGCAGGACGGAGATCTGGCGTGTGTGGGCGGGCGGGCGGGCGGGCGGGGGACCGCGTTCTTAATCGCGGGGACTCGGTCCGGACTCCGTCCTGGGTTCGAACCTAGCTTAATTGTTTTAGGCCCACCTGAGATGCCGCGGGCCACCACGGCGCCCTACGCCGCCGCCGCGAGGACGATGACGACGCTCCTGTGTTCTCCGGCCAGCCTCGAGGACTCAGTCCTCGGTTCGATGCTCGCCTGCCACCACGGCGCCCTACGCCACGCAAGCTCGTCGCTGCTGCAGCCGCGAGGGGCCTATGACGTTCCTGGGTTCGAACCTCGCTTCGGGGATTCTGGGACGCCGCGTGCCTCCACGGCGCCCTACACCAAGAAATCGGGTCGCTGCTGCATGGCCGAAGAAGGTCCTGGGTTCGAACCCCGCCAGCGGCGTGCCCTGTTCCGCTCAGGGCGTGCGCTACGGTCCCGGCTTCGAGACCCCGCGAAGTCACTCCGGCCCCCCCACCCCCCCGCGGGGGAGGGGCGCTGGCGGGCTGGAGGGATTCCCCAGCCCCCGCGGGTGAGTGGCAGCGAAGATCTATAGTTTTGACTCTCTTAAGTGGCCGCCGAGGCCGGCCAACACCTACCACGCGCCATCCAGCAACTACCACGCACCGTGGGACTTAGCCGCTGGAACGACCATTCAAGTACCACGCACGGTGGGACTTAGCCGCAGAGCTAGACCCCTTTCACGTACCACGCGCCTTGGGACATAGCCGCAGAACCCCGACGTCCGAGTAAAACAGCGGAAATTTATTTTTAGTCAATTAACGGCATTATGATGCACACAGCAAGCCCAATTTTCTTCAATTATGGATATTCGACTACATTATGTTTTGTTTCGGACTTAGCCGCTGGAGCGACCTTTCAACTACCACGCACCGTGATACATAGCCGCAGAACACACCCACGTCCGAGTAAAACAGCGGAAATTTATTTTTAGTCAATTAACGGCATTACTATGCACAGCAAGCCCAATTTTCTTCAATTATGTGTATTTTTCTGCATTTTGGAAATTTTTTGGACTTAGCCGCTGAAGCGACTCAACTAACACGCACGGTCGGACATAGCCGCAGAACTGGTTTCAAGTACCACGCACCACGGGACATAGCCGCAGAATTCGTACCGTCCAAGTAAGGCCCACCTAACACAGCGGAAATTTATTTTTAATCTATTAACGATATTATTAAGCACAGCAAGGCCAACTTTCTTCAATTATGTATATTTTTCTGCATTTTGGAAATTTTCGGACTTAGCCGCTGAAGCGACTCAAGTAACACGCACGGTGGGACATAGCCGCAGAACTGATTTCAAGTACCACGCACCACGGGACATAGCCGCAGAATTCGTACCGTCCAAGTAAGGCCCAGCTAACACAGCGGAAATTTATTTTTAATCTATTAACGATATTATTAAGCACAGCAAGCCCAATTTTCTTCAATTATGTGTATTTTTCTGCATTTTGGAAATTTTTTGGACTTAGCCGCTGAAGCGACTCAACTAACACGCACGGTCGGACATAGCCGCAGAACTGGTTTCAAGTACCACGCACCACGGGACATAGCCGCAGAATTCGTACCGTCCAAGTAAGGCCCACCTAACACAGCGGAAATTTATTTTTAATCTATTAACGATATTATTAAGCACAGCAAGGCCAACTTTCTTCAATTATGTATATTTTTCTGCATTTTGGAAATTTTCGGACTTAGCCGCTGAAGCGACTCAAGTAACACGCACGGTGGGACATAGCCGCAGAACTGGTTTCAAGTACCACGCACCACGGGACATAGCCGCAGAATTCGTACCGTCCAAGTAAGGCCCACCTAACACAGCGGAAATTTATTTTTAGTCAATTAACGGCATTACTATGCACAGCAAGCCCAATTTTCTTCAATTATGTGTATTTTTCTGCATTTTGGAAATTTTTTGGACTTAGCCGCTGAAGCGACTCAACTAACACGCACGGTCGGACATAGCCGCAGAACTGGTTTCAAGTACCACGCACCACGGGACATAGCCGCAGAATTCGTACCGTCCAAGTAAGGCCCAGCTAACACAGCGGAAATTTATTTTTAGTCAATTAACGGCATTACTATGCACAGCAAGGCCAACTTTCTTCAATTATGAATATTTTTCTGCATTTTGGAAATTTTCGGACTTAGCCGCTGAAGCGACTCAAGTAACACGCACGGTGGGACATAGCCGCAGAACTGATTTCAAGTACCACGCACCACGGGACATAGCCGCAGAATTCGTACCGTCCAAGTAAGGCCCACCTAACACAGCGGAAATTTATTTTTAATCTATTAACGATATTATTAAGCACAGCAAGGCCAACTTTCTTCAATTATGTATATTTTTCTGCATTTTGGAAATTTTCGGACTTAGCCGCTGAAGCGACTCAAGTAACACGCACGGTGGGACATAGCCGCAGAACTGATTTCAAGTACCACGCACCACGGGACATAGCCGCAGAATTCGTACCGTCCAAGTAAGGCCCACCTAACACAGCGGAAATTTATTTTTAATCTATTAACGATATTATTAAGCACAGCAAGGCCAACTTTCTTCAATTATGTATATTTTTCTGCATTTTGGAAATTTTCGGACTTAGCCGCTGAAGCGACTCAAGTAACACGCACGGTGGGACAGCCGCAGAACTGATTTCAAGTACCACGCACCACGGGACATAGCCGCAGAATTCGTACCGTCCAAGTAAGGCCCACCTAACACAGCGGAAATTTATTTTTAATCTATTAACGATATTATTAAGCACAGCAAGGCCAACTTTCTTCAATTATGTATATTTTTCTGCATTTTGGAAATTTTCGGACTTAGCCGCTGAAGCGACTCAAGTAACACGCACGGTGGGACATAGCCGCAGAACTGGTTTCAAGTACCACGCACCACGGGACATAGCCGCAGAATTCGTACCGTCCAAGTAAGGCCCACCTAACACAGCGGAAATTTATTTTTAGTCAATTAACGGCATTACTATGCACAGCAAGCCCAATTTTCTTCAATTATGTGTATTTTTCTGCATTTTGGAAATTTTTTGGACTTAGCCGCTGAAGCGACTCAACTAACACGCACGGTCGGACATAGCCGCAGAACTGGTTTCAAGTACCACGCACCACGGGACATAGCCGCAGAATTCGTACCGTCCAAGTAAGGCCCAGCTAACACAGCGGAAATTTATTTTTAGTCAATTAACGGCATTACTATGCACAGCAAGGCCAACTTTCTTCAATTATGAATATTTTTCTGCATTTTGGAAATTTTCGGACTTAGCCGCTGAAGCGACTCAACTAACACGCACGGTCGGACATAGCCGCAGAACTGGTTTCAAGTACCACGCACCACGGGACATAGCCGCAGAATTCGTACCGTCCAAGTAAGGCCCACCTAACACAGCGGAAATTTATTTTTAATCTATTAACGATATTATTAAGCACAGCAAGGCCAACTTTCTTCAATTATGTATATTTTTCTGCATTTTGGAAATTTTCGGACTTAGCCGCTGAAGCGACTCAAGTAACACGCACGGTGGGACATAGCCGCAGAACTGATTTCAAGTACCACGCACCACGGGACATAGCCGCAGAATTCGTACCGTCCAAGTAAGGCCCACCTAACACAGCGGAAATTTATTTTTAATCTATTAACGATATTATTAAGCACAGCAAGGCCAACTTTCTTCAATTATGTATATTTTTCTGCATTTTGGAAATTTTCGGACTTAGCCGCTGAAGCGACTCAAGTAACACGCACGGTGGGACATAGCCGCAGAACTGATTTCAAGTACCACGCACCACGGGACATAGCCGCAGAATTCGTACCGTCCAAGTAAGGCCCACCTAACACAGCGGAAATTTATTTTTAATCTATTAACGATATTATTAAGCACAGCAAGGCCAACTTTCTTCAATTATGTATATTTTTCTGCATTTTGGAAATTTTCGGACTTAGCCGCTGAAGCGACTCAAGTAACACGCACGGTGGGACAGCCGCAGAACTGATTTCAAGTACCACGCACCACGGGACATAGCCGCAGAATTCGTACCGTCCAAGTAAGGCCCACCTAACACAGCGGAAATTTATTTTTAATCTATTAACGATATTATTAAGCACAGCAAGGCCAACTTTCTTCAATTATGTATATTTTTCTGCATTTTGGAAATTTTCGGACTTAGCCGCTGAAGCGACTCAAGTAACACGCACGGTGGGACATAGCCGCAGAACTGGTTTCAAGTACCACGCACCACGGGACATAGCCGCAGAATTCGTACCGTCCAAGTAAGGCCCACCTAACACAGCGGAAATTTATTTTTAGTCAATTAACGGCATTACTATGCACAGCAAGCCCAATTTTCTTCAATTATGTGTATTTTTCTGCATTTTGGAAATTTTTTGGACTTAGCCGCTGAAGCGACTCAACTAACACGCACGGTCGGACATAGCCGCAGAACTGGTTTCAAGTACCACGCACCACGGGACATAGCCGCAGAATTCGTACCGTCCAAGTAAGGCCCACCTAACACAGCGGAAATTTATTTTTAATCTATTAACGATATTATTAAGCACAGCAAGGCCAACTTTCTTCAATTATGTATATTTTTCTGCATTTTGGAAATTTTCGGACTTAGCCGCTGAAGCGACTCAAGTAACACGCACGGTGGGACATAGCCGCAGAACTGATTTCAAGTACCACGCACCACGGGACATAGCCGCAGAGCCATGACTTTTGAGTTAAATTTCGGAAATTTATTTTTAGACAATTAACGGCATTATTGTGCACAGCAAGCCCATTTTTTTTCAATTAAGAATATTTTACTGCATTTTGGAATATTTCGGACTTAGCCGCTGAAGTTATATTCGTTCTATTTCTTATTCTTAGGAAGGCGCTATCACGGCACGGTCTCGTGCTTCGAAGCAGCCCCGTAACTATACTCGCCGTCTGAATTGGCCTCAGGAAGCGACCGTCCCAATACAACCCATCAAACACAGGCGTAGTCTCTTACATGACTTACTTTTAATGCGTTAACGGCTATACGATGATTTCTTTCGAGACGGGGCACCGCAAGCCCAATTTTAATGATTTACAAATACTTAACCATATTATTATTTTTATTATTTGTTATTGACTGCAAATGATTTTATCCCCGGTGGCAGTGACCTACAATAAGGTACAAGAACATAAGACACAACAAAACAATGCGATACATCAACACAGTGAGACAGAAAAAGAATAATTAGAGGGCACAACAAAAAGAATAAGACACAACAGAACCATAAAAGAAAAACATAGGACGCAACCAAAACAACACATCCCACTCACTCACTCAAAATCAAACAACTCATAAGAATACAAAACCATCTACTTCACTATATTACGCTTTCTTCCTCCCTAATTCTTCTTCTTCTACTCCCGTTATTCGTGTTGTCTTATGTTATTTTTATTCAAGTTACTATTATTAAGAAGGCGCCATTACCGCAGGACTCTTTCACCGAAACAGCCTTCTGAGCTACCACGCGCCGTCGGACTTTTGCCGCAGACGTCCCGGGCCTTGGCGGCCGGCAAGCCTCTCGTCGGGGAGAAAATCGCCTTCCGCCCGCGCAAGACAAATGCTGAGATAAGGGGGGTCCAGACCTACTATGGGGAGGACTTTGGGAGCAGGTCCGAGTGCGCGGCCGAACCGGCAATCGGCAAGTATGAGGCCTCCTGCCGGTTCGGGACACGCCGCACTTGACCCGGGGTCGTAGTGTCAGGACGGGGGTGGGGGTGGGGGCAGGACGGAGATCTGGCGTGTGTGGGCGGGCGGGCGGGCGGGCGGGGGACCGCGTTCTTAATCGCGGGGACTCGGTCCGGACTCCGTCCTGGGTTCGAACCTAGCTTAATTGTTTTAGGCCCACCTGAGATGCCGCGGGCCACCACGGCGCCCTACGCCGCCGCCGCGAGGACGATGACGACGCTCCTGTGTTCTCCGGCCAGCCTCGAGGACTCAGTCCTCGGTTCGATGCTCGCCTGCCACCACGGCGCCCTACGCCACGCAAGCTCGTCGCTGCTGCAGCCGCGAGGGGCCTATGACGTTCCTGGGTTCGAACCTCGCTTCGGGGATTCTGGGACGCCGCGTGCCTCCACGGCGCCCTACACCAAGAAATCGGGTCGCTGCTGCATGGCCGAAGAAGGTCCTGGGTTCGAACCCCGCCAGCGGCGTGCCCTGTTCCGCTCAGGGCGTGCGCTACGGTCCCGGCTTCGAGACCCCGCGAAGTCACTCCGGCCCCCCCACCCCCCCGCGGGGGAGGGGCGCTGGCGGGCTGGAGGGATTCCCCAGCCCCCGCGGGTGAGTGGCAGCGAAGATCTATAGTTTTGACTCTCTTAAGTGGCCGCCGAGGCCGGCCAACACCTACCACGCGCCATCCAGCAACTACCACGCACCGTGGGACTTAGCCGCTGGAACGACCATTCAAGTACCACGCACGGTGGGACTTAGCCGCAGAGCTAGACCCCTTTCACGTACCACGCGCCTTGGGACATAGCCGCAGAACCCCGACGTCCGAGTAAAACAGCGGAAATTTATTTTTAGTCAATTAACGGCATTATGATGCACACAGCAAGCCCAATTTTCTTCAATTATGGATATTCGACTACATTATGTTTTGTTTCGGACTTAGCCGCTGGAGCGACCTTTCAACTACCACGCACCGTGATACATAGCCGCAGAACACACCCACGTCCGAGTAAAACAGCGGAAATTTATTTTTAGTCAATTAACGGCATTACTATGCACAGCAAGCCCAATTTTCTTCAATTATGTGTATTTTTCTGCATTTTGGAAATTTTTTGGACTTAGCCGCTGAAGCGACTCAACTAACACGCACGGTCGGACATAGCCGCAGAACTGGTTTCAAGTACCACGCACCACGGGACATAGCCGCAGAATTCGTACCGTCCAAGTAAGGCCCACCTAACACAGCGGAAATTTATTTTTAATCTATTAACGATATTATTAAGCACAGCAAGGCCAACTTTCTTCAATTATGTATATTTTTCTGCATTTTGGAAATTTTCGGACTTAGCCGCTGAAGCGACTCAAGTAACACGCACGGTGGGACATAGCCGCAGAACTGATTTCAAGTACCACGCACCACGGGACATAGCCGCAGAATTCGTACCGTCCAAGTAAGGCCCAGCTAACACAGCGGAAATTTATTTTTAATCTATTAACGATATTATTAAGCACAGCAAGCCCAATTTTCTTCAATTATGTGTATTTTTCTGCATTTTGGAAATTTTTTGGACTTAGCCGCTGAAGCGACTCAACTAACACGCACGGTCGGACATAGCCGCAGAACTGGTTTCAAGTACCACGCACCACGGGACATAGCCGCAGAATTCGTACCGTCCAAGTAAGGCCCACCTAACACAGCGGAAATTTATTTTTAATCTATTAACGATATTATTAAGCACAGCAAGGCCAACTTTCTTCAATTATGTATATTTTTCTGCATTTTGGAAATTTTCGGACTTAGCCGCTGAAGCGACTCAAGTAACACGCACGGTGGGACATAGCCGCAGAACTGGTTTCAAGTACCACGCACCACGGGACATAGCCGCAGAATTCGTACCGTCCAAGTAAGGCCCACCTAACACAGCGGAAATTTATTTTTAGTCAATTAACGGCATTACTATGCACAGCAAGCCCAATTTTCTTCAATTATGTGTATTTTTCTGCATTTTGGAAATTTTTTGGACTTAGCCGCTGAAGCGACTCAACTAACACGCACGGTCGGACATAGCCGCAGAACTGGTTTCAAGTACCACGCACCACGGGACATAGCCGCAGAATTCGTACCGTCCAAGTAAGGCCCAGCTAACACAGCGGAAATTTATTTTTAGTCAATTAACGGCATTACTATGCACAGCAAGGCCAACTTTCTTCAATTATGAATATTTTTCTGCATTTTGGAAATTTTCGGACTTAGCCGCTGAAGCGACTCAAGTAACACGCACGGTGGGACATAGCCGCAGAACTGATTTCAAGTACCACGCACCACGGGACATAGCCGCAGAATTCGTACCGTCCAAGTAAGGCCCACCTAACACAGCGGAAATTTATTTTTAATCTATTAACGATATTATTAAGCACAGCAAGGCCAACTTTCTTCAATTATGTATATTTTTCTGCATTTTGGAAATTTTCGGACTTAGCCGCTGAAGCGACTCAAGTAACACGCACGGTGGGACATAGCCGCAGAACTGATTTCAAGTACCACGCACCACGGGACATAGCCGCAGAATTCGTACCGTCCAAGTAAGGCCCACCTAACACAGCGGAAATTTATTTTTAATCTATTAACGATATTATTAAGCACAGCAAGGCCAACTTTCTTCAATTATGTATATTTTTCTGCATTTTGGAAATTTTCGGACTTAGCCGCTGAAGCGACTCAAGTAACACGCACGGTGGGACAGCCGCAGAACTGATTTCAAGTACCACGCACCACGGGACATAGCCGCAGAATTCGTACCGTCCAAGTAAGGCCCAGCTAACACAGCGGAAATTTATTTTTAATCTATTAACGATATTATTAAGCACAGCAAGCCCAATTTTCTTCAATTATGTGTATTTTTCTGCATTTTGGAAATTTTTTGGACTTAGCCGCTGAAGCGACTCAACTAACACGCACGGTCGGACATAGCCGCAGAACTGGTTTCAAGTACCACGCACCACGGGACATAGCCGCAGAATTCGTACCGTCCAAGTAAGGCCCACCTAACACAGCGGAAATTTATTTTTAATCTATTAACGATATTATTAAGCACAGCAAGGCCAACTTTCTTCAATTATGTATATTTTTCTGCATTTTGGAAATTTTCGGACTTAGCCGCTGAAGCGACTCAAGTAACACGCACGGTGGGACATAGCCGCAGAACTGATTTCAAGTACCACGCACCACGGGACATAGCCGCAGAATTCGTACCGTCCAAGTAAGGCCCACCTAACACAGCGGAAATTTATTTTTAATCTATTAACGATATTATTAAGCACAGCAAGGCCAACTTTCTTCAATTATGTATATTTTTCTGCATTTTGGAAATTTTCGGACTTAGCCGCTGAAGCGACTCAAGTAACACGCACGGTGGGACATAGCCGCAGAACTGATTTCAAGTACCACGCACCACGGGACATAGCCGCAGAATTCGTACCGTCCAAGTAAGGCCCACCTAACACAGCGGAAATTTATTTTTAATCTATTAACGATATTATTAAGCACAGCAAGGCCAACTTTCTTCAATTATGTATATTTTTCTGCATTTTGGAAATTTTCGGACTTAGCCGCTGAAGCGACTCAAGTAACACGCACGGTGGGACAGCCGCAGAACTGATTTCAAGTACCACGCACCACGGGACATAGCCGCAGAATTCGTACCGTCCAAGTAAGGCCCACCTAACACAGCGGAAATTTATTTTTAATCTATTAACGATATTATTAAGCACAGCAAGGCCAACTTTCTTCAATTATGTATATTTTTCTGCATTTTGGAAATTTTCGGACTTAGCCGCTGAAGCGACTCAAGTAACACGCACGGTGGGACATAGCCGCAGAACTGGTTTCAAGTACCACGCACCACGGGACATAGCCGCAGAATTCGTACCGTCCAAGTAAGGCCCACCTAACACAGCGGAAATTTATTTTTAGTCAATTAACGGCATTACTATGCACAGCAAGCCCAATTTTCTTCAATTATGTGTATTTTTCTGCATTTTGGAAATTTTTTGGACTTAGCCGCTGAAGCGACTCAACTAACACGCACGGTCGGACATAGCCGCAGAACTGGTTTCAAGTACCACGCACCACGGGACATAGCCGCAGAATTCGTACCGTCCAAGTAAGGCCCAGCTAACACAGCGGAAATTTATTTTTAGTCAATTAACGGCATTACTATGCACAGCAAGGCCAACTTTCTTCAATTATGAATATTTTTCTGCATTTTGGAAATTTTCGGACTTAGCCGCTGAAGCGACTCAACTAACACGCACGGTCGGACATAGCCGCAGAACTGGTTTCAAGTACCACGCACCACGGGACATAGCCGCAGAATTCGTACCGTCCAAGTAAGGCCCACCTAACACAGCGGAAATTTATTTTTAATCTATTAACGATATTATTAAGCACAGCAAGGCCAACTTTCTTCAATTATGTATATTTTTCTGCATTTTGGAAATTTTCGGACTTAGCCGCTGAAGCGACTCAAGTAACACGCACGGTGGGACATAGCCGCAGAACTGATTTCAAGTACCACGCACCACGGGACATAGCCGCAGAATTCGTACCGTCCAAGTAAGGCCCACCTAACACAGCGGAAATTTATTTTTAATCTATTAACGATATTATTAAGCACAGCAAGGCCAACTTTCTTCAATTATGTATATTTTTCTGCATTTTGGAAATTTTCGGACTTAGCCGCTGAAGCGACTCAAGTAACACGCACGGTGGGACATAGCCGCAGAACTGATTTCAAGTACCACGCACCACGGGACATAGCCGCAGAATTCGTACCGTCCAAGTAAGGCCCACCTAACACAGCGGAAATTTATTTTTAATCTATTAACGATATTATTAAGCACAGCAAGGCCAACTTTCTTCAATTATGTATATTTTTCTGCATTTTGGAAATTTTCGGACTTAGCCGCTGAAGCGACTCAAGTAACACGCACGGTGGGACATAGCCGCAGAACTGATTTCAAGTACCACGCACCACGGGACATAGCCGCAGAATTCGTACCGTCCAAGTAAGGCCCACCTAACACAGCGGAAATTTATTTTTAATCTATTAACGATATTATTAAGCACAGCAAGGCCAACTTTCTTCAATTATGTATATTTTTCTGCATTTTGGAAATTTTCGGACTTAGCCGCTGAAGCGACTCAAGTAACACGCACGGTGGGACAGCCGCAGAACTGATTTCAAGTACCACGCACCACGGGACATAGCCGCAGAATTCGTACCGTCCAAGTAAGGCCCACCTAACACAGCGGAAATTTATTTTTAATCTATTAACGATATTATTAAGCACAGCAAGGCCAACTTTCTTCAATTATGTATATTTTTCTGCATTTTGGAAATTTTCGGACTTAGCCGCTGAAGCGACTCAAGTAACACGCACGGTGGGACATAGCCGCAGAACTGGTTTCAAGTACCACGCACCACGGGACATAGCCGCAGAATTCGTACCGTCCAAGTAAGGCCCACCTAACACAGCGGAAATTTATTTTTAGTCAATTAACGGCATTACTATGCACAGCAAGCCCAATTTTCTTCAATTATGTGTATTTTTCTGCATTTTGGAAATTTTTTGGACTTAGCCGCTGAAGCGACTCAACTAACACGCACGGTCGGACATAGCCGCAGAACTGGTTTCAAGTACCACGCACCACGGGACATAGCCGCAGAATTCGTACCGTCCAAGTAAGGCCCACCTAACACAGCGGAAATTTATTTTTAATCTATTAACGATATTATTAAGCACAGCAAGGCCAACTTTCTTCAATTATGTATATTTTTCTGCATTTTGGAAATTTTCGGACTTAGCCGCTGAAGCGACTCAAGTAACACGCACGGTGGGACATAGCCGCAGAACTGATTTCAAGTACCACGCACCACGGGACATAGCCGCAGAGCCATGACTTTTGAGTTAAATTTCGGAAATTTATTTTTAGACAATTAACGGCATTATTGTGCACAGCAAGCCCATTTTTTTTCAATTAAGAATATTTTACTGCATTTTGGAATATTTCGGACTTAGCCGCTGAAGTTATATTCGTTCTATTTCTTATTCTTAGGAAGGCGCTATCACGGCACGGTCTCGTGCTTCGAAGCAGCCCCGTAACTATACTCGCCGTCTGAATTGGCCTCAGGAAGCGACCGTCCCAATACAACCCATCAAACACAGGCGTAGTCTCTTACATGACTTACTTTTAATGCGTTAACGGCTATACGATGATTTCTTTCGAGACGGGGCACCGCAAGCCCAATTTTAATGATTTACAAATACTTAACCATATTATTATTTTTATTATTTGTTATTGACTGCAAATGATTTTATCCCCGGTGGCAGTGACCTACAATAAGGTACAAGAACATAAGACACAACAAAACAATGCGATACATCAACACAGTGAGACAGAAAAAGAATAATTAGAGGGCACAACAAAAAGAATAAGACACAACAGAACCATAAAAGAAAAACATAGGACGCAACCAAAACAACACATCCCACTCACTCACTCAAAATCAAACAACTCATAAGAATACAAAACCATCTACTTCACTATATTACGCTTTCTTCCTCCCTAATTCTTCTTCTTCTACTCCCGTTATTCGTGTTGTCTTATGTTATTTTTATTCAAGTTACTATTATTAAGAAGGCGCCATTACCGCAGGACTCTTTCACCGAAACAGCCTTCTGAGCTACCACGCGCCGTCGGACTTTTGCCGCAGACGTCCCGGGCCTTGGCGGCCGGCAAGCCTCTCGTCGGGGAGAAAATCGCCTTCCGCCCGCGCAAGACAAATGCTGAGATAAGGGGGGTCCAGACCTACTATGGGGAGGACTTTGGGAGCAGGTCCGAGTGCGCGGCCGAACCGGCAATCGGCAAGTATGAGGCCTCCTGCCGGTTCGGGACACGCCGCACTTGACCCGGGGTCGTAGTGTCAGGACGGGGGTGGGGGTGGGGGCAGGACGGAGATCTGGCGTGTGTGGGCGGGCGGGCGGGCGGGCGGGGGACCGCGTTCTTAATCGCGGGGACTCGGTCCGGACTCCGTCCTGGGTTCGAACCTAGCTTAATTGTTTTAGGCCCACCTGAGATGCCGCGGGCCACCACGGCGCCCTACGCCGCCGCCGCGAGGACGATGACGACGCTCCTGTGTTCTCCGGCCAGCCTCGAGGACTCAGTCCTCGGTTCGATGCTCGCCTGCCACCACGGCGCCCTACGCCACGCAAGCTCGTCGCTGCTGCAGCCGCGAGGGGCCTATGACGTTCCTGGGTTCGAACCTCGCTTCGGGGATTCTGGGACGCCGCGTGCCTCCACGGCGCCCTACACCAAGAAATCGGGTCGCTGCTGCATGGCCGAAGAAGGTCCTGGGTTCGAACCCCGCCAGCGGCGTGCCCTGTTCCGCTCAGGGCGTGCGCTACGGTCCCGGCTTCGAGACCCCGCGAAGTCACTCCGGCCCCCCCACCCCCCCGCGGGGGAGGGGCGCTGGCGGGCTGGAGGGATTCCCCAGCCCCCGCGGGTGAGTGGCAGCGAAGATCTATAGTTTTGACTCTCTTAAGTGGCCGCCGAGGCCGGCCAACACCTACCACGCGCCATCCAGCAACTACCACGCACCGTGGGACTTAGCCGCTGGAACGACCATTCAAGTACCACGCACGGTGGGACTTAGCCGCAGAGCTAGACCCCTTTCACGTACCACGCGCCTTGGGACATAGCCGCAGAACCCCGACGTCCGAGTAAAACAGCGGAAATTTATTTTTAGTCAATTAACGGCATTATGATGCACACAGCAAGCCCAATTTTCTTCAATTATGGATATTCGACTACATTATGTTTTGTTTCGGACTTAGCCGCTGGAGCGACCTTTCAACTACCACGCACCGTGATACATAGCCGCAGAACACACCCACGTCCGAGTAAAACAGCGGAAATTTATTTTTAGTCAATTAACGGCATTACTATGCACAGCAAGCCCAATTTTCTTCAATTATGTGTATTTTTCTGCATTTTGGAAATTTTTTGGACTTAGCCGCTGAAGCGACTCAACTAACACGCACGGTCGGACATAGCCGCAGAACTGGTTTCAAGTACCACGCACCACGGGACATAGCCGCAGAATTCGTACCGTCCAAGTAAGGCCCACCTAACACAGCGGAAATTTATTTTTAATCTATTAACGATATTATTAAGCACAGCAAGGCCAACTTTCTTCAATTATGTATATTTTTCTGCATTTTGGAAATTTTCGGACTTAGCCGCTGAAGCGACTCAAGTAACACGCACGGTGGGACATAGCCGCAGAACTGATTTCAAGTACCACGCACCACGGGACATAGCCGCAGAATTCGTACCGTCCAAGTAAGGCCCAGCTAACACAGCGGAAATTTATTTTTAATCTATTAACGATATTATTAAGCACAGCAAGCCCAATTTTCTTCAATTATGTGTATTTTTCTGCATTTTGGAAATTTTTTGGACTTAGCCGCTGAAGCGACTCAACTAACACGCACGGTCGGACATAGCCGCAGAACTGGTTTCAAGTACCACGCACCACGGGACATAGCCGCAGAATTCGTACCGTCCAAGTAAGGCCCACCTAACACAGCGGAAATTTATTTTTAATCTATTAACGATATTATTAAGCACAGCAAGGCCAACTTTCTTCAATTATGTATATTTTTCTGCATTTTGGAAATTTTCGGACTTAGCCGCTGAAGCGACTCAAGTAACACGCACGGTGGGACATAGCCGCAGAACTGGTTTCAAGTACCACGCACCACGGGACATAGCCGCAGAATTCGTACCGTCCAAGTAAGGCCCACCTAACACAGCGGAAATTTATTTTTAGTCAATTAACGGCATTACTATGCACAGCAAGCCCAATTTTCTTCAATTATGTGTATTTTTCTGCATTTTGGAAATTTTTTGGACTTAGCCGCTGAAGCGACTCAACTAACACGCACGGTCGGACATAGCCGCAGAACTGGTTTCAAGTACCACGCACCACGGGACATAGCCGCAGAATTCGTACCGTCCAAGTAAGGCCCAGCTAACACAGCGGAAATTTATTTTTAGTCAATTAACGGCATTACTATGCACAGCAAGGCCAACTTTCTTCAATTATGAATATTTTTCTGCATTTTGGAAATTTTCGGACTTAGCCGCTGAAGCGACTCAAGTAACACGCACGGTGGGACATAGCCGCAGAACTGATTTCAAGTACCACGCACCACGGGACATAGCCGCAGAATTCGTACCGTCCAAGTAAGGCCCACCTAACACAGCGGAAATTTATTTTTAATCTATTAACGATATTATTAAGCACAGCAAGGCCAACTTTCTTCAATTATGTATATTTTTCTGCATTTTGGAAATTTTCGGACTTAGCCGCTGAAGCGACTCAAGTAACACGCACGGTGGGACATAGCCGCAGAACTGATTTCAAGTACCACGCACCACGGGACATAGCCGCAGAATTCGTACCGTCCAAGTAAGGCCCACCTAACACAGCGGAAATTTATTTTTAATCTATTAACGATATTATTAAGCACAGCAAGGCCAACTTTCTTCAATTATGTATATTTTTCTGCATTTTGGAAATTTTCGGACTTAGCCGCTGAAGCGACTCAAGTAACACGCACGGTGGGACAGCCGCAGAACTGATTTCAAGTACCACGCACCACGGGACATAGCCGCAGAATTCGTACCGTCCAAGTAAGGCCCAGCTAACACAGCGGAAATTTATTTTTAATCTATTAACGATATTATTAAGCACAGCAAGCCCAATTTTCTTCAATTATGTGTATTTTTCTGCATTTTGGAAATTTTTTGGACTTAGCCGCTGAAGCGACTCAACTAACACGCACGGTCGGACATAGCCGCAGAACTGGTTTCAAGTACCACGCACCACGGGACATAGCCGCAGAATTCGTACCGTCCAAGTAAGGCCCACCTAACACAGCGGAAATTTATTTTTAATCTATTAACGATATTATTAAGCACAGCAAGGCCAACTTTCTTCAATTATGTATATTTTTCTGCATTTTGGAAATTTTCGGACTTAGCCGCTGAAGCGACTCAAGTAACACGCACGGTGGGACATAGCCGCAGAACTGATTTCAAGTACCACGCACCACGGGACATAGCCGCAGAATTCGTACCGTCCAAGTAAGGCCCACCTAACACAGCGGAAATTTATTTTTAATCTATTAACGATATTATTAAGCACAGCAAGGCCAACTTTCTTCAATTATGTATATTTTTCTGCATTTTGGAAATTTTCGGACTTAGCCGCTGAAGCGACTCAAGTAACACGCACGGTGGGACATAGCCGCAGAACTGATTTCAAGTACCACGCACCACGGGACATAGCCGCAGAATTCGTACCGTCCAAGTAAGGCCCACCTAACACAGCGGAAATTTATTTTTAATCTATTAACGATATTATTAAGCACAGCAAGGCCAACTTTCTTCAATTATGTATATTTTTCTGCATTTTGGAAATTTTCGGACTTAGCCGCTGAAGCGACTCAAGTAACACGCACGGTGGGACAGCCGCAGAACTGATTTCAAGTACCACGCACCACGGGACATAGCCGCAGAATTCGTACCGTCCAAGTAAGGCCCACCTAACACAGCGGAAATTTATTTTTAGTCAATTAACGGCATTACTATGCACAGCAAGCCCAATTTTCTTCAATTATGTGTATTTTTCTGCATTTTGGAAATTTTTTGGACTTAGCCGCTGAAGCGACTCAACTAACACGCACGGTCGGACATAGCCGCAGAACTGGTTTCAAGTACCACGCACCACGGGACATAGCCGCAGAATTCGTACCGTCCAAGTAAGGCCCAGCTAACACAGCGGAAATTTATTTTTAGTCAATTAACGGCATTACTATGCACAGCAAGGCCAACTTTCTTCAATTATGAATATTTTTCTGCATTTTGGAAATTTTCGGACTTAGCCGCTGAAGCGACTCAACTAACACGCACGGTCGGACATAGCCGCAGAACTGGTTTCAAGTACCACGCACCACGGGACATAGCCGCAGAATTCGTACCGTCCAAGTAAGGCCCACCTAACACAGCGGAAATTTATTTTTAATCTATTAACGATATTATTAAGCACAGCAAGGCCAACTTTCTTCAATTATGTATATTTTTCTGCATTTTGGAAATTTTCGGACTTAGCCGCTGAAGCGACTCAAGTAACACGCACGGTGGGACATAGCCGCAGAACTGATTTCAAGTACCACGCACCACGGGACATAGCCGCAGAATTCGTACCGTCCAAGTAAGGCCCACCTAACACAGCGGAAATTTATTTTTAATCTATTAACGATATTATTAAGCACAGCAAGGCCAACTTTCTTCAATTATGTATATTTTTCTGCATTTTGGAAATTTTCGGACTTAGCCGCTGAAGCGACTCAAGTAACACGCACGGTGGGACATAGCCGCAGAACTGATTTCAAGTACCACGCACCACGGGACATAGCCGCAGAATTCGTACCGTCCAAGTAAGGCCCACCTAACACAGCGGAAATTTATTTTTAATCTATTAACGATATTATTAAGCACAGCAAGGCCAACTTTCTTCAATTATGTATATTTTTCTGCATTTTGGAAATTTTCGGACTTAGCCGCTGAAGCGACTCAAGTAACACGCACGGTGGGACATAGCCGCAGAACTGATTTCAAGTACCACGCACCACGGGACATAGCCGCAGAATTCGTACCGTCCAAGTAAGGCCCACCTAACACAGCGGAAATTTATTTTTAATCTATTAACGATATTATTAAGCACAGCAAGGCCAACTTTCTTCAATTATGTATATTTTTCTGCATTTTGGAAATTTTCGGACTTAGCCGCTGAAGCGACTCAAGTAACACGCACGGTGGGACAGCCGCAGAACTGATTTCAAGTACCACGCACCACGGGACATAGCCGCAGAATTCGTACCGTCCAAGTAAGGCCCACCTAACACAGCGGAAATTTATTTTTAATCTATTAACGATATTATTAAGCACAGCAAGGCCAACTTTCTTCAATTATGTATATTTTTCTGCATTTTGGAAATTTTCGGACTTAGCCGCTGAAGCGACTCAAGTAACACGCACGGTGGGACATAGCCGCAGAACTGGTTTCAAGTACCACGCACCACGGGACATAGCCGCAGAATTCGTACCGTCCAAGTAAGGCCCACCTAACACAGCGGAAATTTATTTTTAGTCAATTAACGGCATTACTATGCACAGCAAGCCCAATTTTCTTCAATTATGTGTATTTTTCTGCATTTTGGAAATTTTTTGGACTTAGCCGCTGAAGCGACTCAACTAACACGCACGGTCGGACATAGCCGCAGAACTGGTTTCAAGTACCACGCACCACGGGACATAGCCGCAGAATTCGTACCGTCCAAGTAAGGCCCACCTAACACAGCGGAAATTTATTTTTAATCTATTAACGATATTATTAAGCACAGCAAGGCCAACTTTCTTCAATTATGTATATTTTTCTGCATTTTGGAAATTTTCGGACTTAGCCGCTGAAGCGACTCAAGTAACACGCACGGTGGGACATAGCCGCAGAACTGATTTCAAGTACCACGCACCACGGGACATAGCCGCAGAGCCATGACTTTTGAGTTAAATTTCGGAAATTTATTTTTAGACAATTAACGGCATTATTGTGCACAGCAAGCCCATTTTTTTTCAATTAAGAATATTTTACTGCATTTTGGAATATTTCGGACTTAGCCGCTGAAGTTATATTCGTTCTATTTCTTATTCTTAGGAAGGCGCTATCACGGCACGGTCTCGTGCTTCGAAGCAGCCCCGTAACTATACTCGCCGTCTGAATTGGCCTCAGGAAGCGACCGTCCCAATACAACCCATCAAACACAGGCGTAGTCTCTTACATGACTTACTTTTAATGCGTTAACGGCTATACGATGATTTCTTTCGAGACGGGGCACCGCAAGCCCAATTTTAATGATTTACAAATACTTAACCATATTATTATTTTTATTATTTGTTATTGACTGCAAATGATTTTATCCCCGGTGGCAGTGACCTACAATAAGGTACAAGAACATAAGACACAACAAAACAATGCGATACATCAACACAGTGAGACAGAAAAAGAATAATTAGAGGGCACAACAAAAAGAATAAGACACAACAGAACCATAAAAGAAAAACATAGGACGCAACCAAAACAACACATCCCACTCACTCACTCAAAATCAAACAACTCATAAGAATACAAAACCATCTACTTCACTATATTACGCTTTCTTCCTCCCTAATTCTTCTTCTTCTACTCCCGTTATTCGTGTTGTCTTATGTTATTTTTATTCAAGTTACTATTATTAAGAAGGCGCCATTACCGCAGGACTCTTTCACCGAAACAGCCTTCTGAGCTACCACGCGCCGTCGGACTTTTGCCGCAGACGTCCCGGGCCTTGGCGGCCGGCAAGCCTCTCGTCGGGGAGAAAATCGCCTTCCGCCCGCGCAAGACAAATGCTGAGATAAGGGGGGTCCAGACCTACTATGGGGAGGACTTTGGGAGCAGGTCCGAGTGCGCGGCCGAACCGGCAATCGGCAAGTATGAGGCCTCCTGCCGGTTCGGGACACGCCGCACTTGACCCGGGGTCGTAGTGTCAGGACGGGGGTGGGGGTGGGGGCAGGACGGAGATCTGGCGTGTGTGGGCGGGCGGGCGGGCGGGCGGGGGACCGCGTTCTTAATCGCGGGGACTCGGTCCGGACTCCGTCCTGGGTTCGAACCTAGCTTAATTGTTTTAGGCCCACCTGAGATGCCGCGGGCCACCACGGCGCCCTACGCCGCCGCCGCGAGGACGATGACGACGCTCCTGTGTTCTCCGGCCAGCCTCGAGGACTCAGTCCTCGGTTCGATGCTCGCCTGCCACCACGGCGCCCTACGCCACGCAAGCTCGTCGCTGCTGCAGCCGCGAGGGGCCTATGACGTTCCTGGGTTCGAACCTCGCTTCGGGGATTCTGGGACGCCGCGTGCATCCACGGCGCCCTACACCAAGAAATCGGGTCGCTGCTGCATGGCCGAAGAAGGTCCTGGGTTCGAACCCCGCCAGCGGCGTGCCCTGTTCCGCTCAGGGCGTGCGCTACGGTCCCGGCTTCGAGACCCCGCGAAGTCACTCCGGCCCCCCCACCCCCCCGCGGGGGAGGGGCGCTGGCGGGCTGGAGGGATTCCCCAGCCCCCGCGGGTGAGTGGCAGCGAAGATCTATAGTTTTGACTCTCTTAAGTGGCCGCCGAGGCCGGCCAACACCTACCACGCGCCATCCAGCAACTACCACGCACCGTGGGACTTAGCCGCTGGAACGACCATTCAAGTACCACGCACGGTGGGACTTAGCCGCAGAGCTAGACCCCTTTCACGTACCACGCGCCTTGGGACATAGCCGCAGAACCCCGACGTCCGAGTAAAACAGCGGAAATTTATTTTTAGTCAATTAACGGCATTATGATGCACACAGCAAGCCCAATTTTCTTCAATTATGGATATTCGACTACATTATGTTTTGTTTCGGACTTAGCCGCTGGAGCGACCTTTCAACTACCACGCACCGTGATACATAGCCGCAGAACACACCCACGTCCGAGTAAAACAGCGGAAATTTATTTTTAGTCAATTAACGGCATTACTATGCACAGCAAGCCCAATTTTCTTCAATTATGTGTATTTTTCTGCATTTTGGAAATTTTTTGGACTTAGCCGCTGAAGCGACTCAACTAACACGCACGGTCGGACATAGCCGCAGAACTGGTTTCAAGTACCACGCACCACGGGACATAGCCGCAGAATTCGTACCGTCCAAGTAAGGCCCACCTAACACAGCGGAAATTTATTTTTAATCTATTAACGATATTATTAAGCACAGCAAGGCCAACTTTCTTCAATTATGTATATTTTTCTGCATTTTGGAAATTTTCGGACTTAGCCGCTGAAGCGACTCAAGTAACACGCACGGTGGGACATAGCCGCAGAACTGATTTCAAGTACCACGCACCACGGGACATAGCCGCAGAATTCGTACCGTCCAAGTAAGGCCCAGCTAACACAGCGGAAATTTATTTTTAATCTATTAACGATATTATTAAGCACAGCAAGCCCAATTTTCTTCAATTATGTGTATTTTTCTGCATTTTGGAAATTTTTTGGACTTAGCCGCTGAAGCGACTCAACTAACACGCACGGTCGGACATAGCCGCAGAACTGGTTTCAAGTACCACGCACCACGGGACATAGCCGCAGAATTCGTACCGTCCAAGTAAGGCCCACCTAACACAGCGGAAATTTATTTTTAATCTATTAACGATATTATTAAGCACAGCAAGGCCAACTTTCTTCAATTATGTATATTTTTCTGCATTTTGGAAATTTTCGGACTTAGCCGCTGAAGCGACTCAAGTAACACGCACGGTGGGACATAGCCGCAGAACTGGTTTCAAGTACCACGCACCACGGGACATAGCCGCAGAATTCGTACCGTCCAAGTAAGGCCCACCTAACACAGCGGAAATTTATTTTTAGTCAATTAACGGCATTACTATGCACAGCAAGCCCAATTTTCTTCAATTATGTGTATTTTTCTGCATTTTGGAAATTTTTTGGACTTAGCCGCTGAAGCGACTCAACTAACACGCACGGTCGGACATAGCCGCAGAACTGGTTTCAAGTACCACGCACCACGGGACATAGCCGCAGAATTCGTACCGTCCAAGTAAGGCCCACCTAACACAGCGGAAATTTATTTTTAATCTATTAACGATATTATTAAGCACAGCAAGGCCAACTTTCTTCAATTATGTATATTTTTCTGCATTTTGGAAATTTTCGGACTTAGCCGCTGAAGCGACTCAAGTAACACGCACGGTGGGACATAGCCGCAGAACTGGTTTCAAGTACCACGCACCACGGGACATAGCCGCAGAATTCGTACCGTCCAAGTAAGGCCCACCTAACACAGCGGAAATTTATTTTTAGTCAATTAACGGCATTACTATGCACAGCAAGCCCAATTTTCTTCAATTATGTGTATTTTTCTGCATTTTGGAAATTTTTTGGACTTAGCCGCTGAAGCGACTCAACTAACACGCACGGTCGGACATAGCCGCAGAACTGGTTTCAAGTACCACGCACCACGGGACATAGCCGCAGAATTCGTACCGTCCAAGTAAGGCCCACCTAACACAGCGGAAATTTATTTTTAATCTATTAACGATATTATTAAGCACAGCAAGGCCAACTTTCTTCAATTATGTATATTTTTCTGCATTTTGGAAATTTTCGGACTTAGCCGCTGAAGCGACTCAAGTAACACGCACGGTGGGACATAGCCGCAGAACTGATTTCAAGTACCACGCACCACGGGACATAGCCGCAGAATTCGTACCGTCCAAGTAAGGCCCACCTAACACAGCGGAAATTTATTTTTAGTCAATTAACGGCATTACTATGCACAGCAAGGCCAACTTTCTTCAATTATGAATATTTTTCTGCATTTTGGAAATTTTCGGACTTAGCCGCTGAAGCGACTCAACTAACACGCACGGTCGGACATAGCCGCAGAACTGGTTTCAAGTACCACGCACCACGGGACATAGCCGCAGAATTCGTACCGTCCAAGTAAGGCCCACCTAACACAGCGGAAATTTATTTTTAATCTATTAACGATATTATTAAGCACAGCAAGGCCAACTTTCTTCAATTATGTATATTTTTCTGCATTTTGGAAATTTTCGGACTTAGCCGCTGAAGCGACTCAAGTAACACGCACGGTGGGACATAGCCGCAGAACTGATTTCAAGTACCACGCACCACGGGACATAGCCGCAGAATTCGTACCGTCCAAGTAAGGCCCACCTAACACAGCGGAAATTTATTTTTAATCTATTAACGATATTATTAAGCACAGCAAGGCCAACTTTCTTCAATTATGTATATTTTTCTGCATTTTGGAAATTTTCGGACTTAGCCGCTGAAGCGACTCAAGTAACACGCACGGTGGGACATAGCCGCAGAACTGATTTCAAGTACCACGCACCACGGGACATAGCCGCAGAATTCGTACCGTCCAAGTAAGGCCCACCTAACACAGCGGAAATTTATTTTTAATCTATTAACGATATTATTAAGCACAGCAAGGCCAACTTTCTTCAATTATGTATATTTTTCTGCATTTTGGAAATTTTCGGACTTAGCCGCTGAAGCGACTCAAGTAACACGCACGGTGGGACATAGCCGCAGAACTGATTTCAAGTACCACGCACCACGGGACATAGCCGCAGAATTCGTACCGTCCAAGTAAGGCCCACCTAACACAGCGGAAATTTATTTTTAATCTATTAACGATATTATTAAGCACAGCAAGGCCAACTTTCTTCAATTATGTATATTTTTCTGCATTTTGGAAATTTTCGGACTTAGCCGCTGAAGCGACTCAAGTAACACGCACGGTGGGACAGCCGCAGAACTGATTTCAAGTACCACGCACCACGGGACATAGCCGCAGAATTCGTACCGTCCAAGTAAGGCCCACCTAACACAGCGGAAATTTATTTTTAATCTATTAACGATATTATTAAGCACAGCAAGGCCAACTTTCTTCAATTATGTATATTTTTCTGCATTTTGGAAATTTTCGGACTTAGCCGCTGAAGCGACTCAAGTAACACGCACGGTGGGACATAGCCGCAGAACTGGTTTCAAGTACCACGCACCACGGGACATAGCCGCAGAATTCGTACCGTCCAAGTAAGGCCCACCTAACACAGCGGAAATTTATTTTTAGTCAATTAACGGCATTACTATGCACAGCAAGCCCAATTTTCTTCAATTATGTGTATTTTTCTGCACTTTGGAAATTTTCGGACTTAGCCGCTGAAGCGACTCAAGTAACACGCACGGTGGGACATAGCCGCAGAACTGATTTCAAGTACCACGCACCACGGGACATAGCCGCAGAGCCATGACTTTTGAGTTAAATTTCGGAAATTTATTTTTAGACAATTAACGGCATTATTGTGCACAGCAAGCCCATTTTTTTTCAATTAAGAATATTTTACTGCATTTTGGAATATTTCGGACTTAGCCGCTGAAGTTATATTCGTTCTATTTCTTATTCTTAGGAAGGCGCTATCACGGCACGGTCTCGTGCTTCGAAGCAGCCCCGTAACTATACTCGCCGTCTGAATTGGCCTCAGGAAGCGACCGTCCCAATACAACCCATCAAACACAGGCGTAGTCTCTTACATGACTTACTTTTAATGCGTTAACGGCTATACGATGATTTCTTTCGAGACGGGGCACCGCAAGCCCAATTTTAATGATTTACAAATACTTAACCATATTATTATTTTTATTATTTGTTATTGACTGCAAATGATTTTATCCCCGGTGGCAGTGACCTACAATAAGGTACAAGAACATAAGACACAACAAAACAATGCGATACATCAACACAGTGAGACAGAAAAAGAATAATTAGAGGGCACAACAAAAAGAATAAGACACAACAGAACCATAAAAGAAAAACATAGGACGCAACCAAAACAACACATCCCACTCACTCACTCAAAATCAAACAACTCATAAGAATACAAAACCATCTACTTCACTATATTACGCTTTCTTCCTCCCTAATTCTTCTTCTTCTACTCCCGTTATTCGTGTTGTCTTATGTT